>NW_009206408.1:281-574 GCF_000690835.1 Fulmarus glacialis | reverse complement strand
TCCCCCATGGGGGGGGAACCAACCCATCTTGGGGCAGTTCTCCTGCCTGAAGGGAGGGCTGGTGTCACCCCAAGACCCCGAGCTGTGTAATGGGGTTGGAGCAGCATCCTATTGCTGCCTTGCCCGGCAGGATCCAGGTAGATCCTTGCCTTCCTTCGCCTGGAGCTATTAATTCCTGCCACCGAGTAACCATGATGGGTGAGGACCACGGAGGTGTGACGTGGGTGGCAGACCACCGGTCCCTCAAGCGGGCAGGGATGCAGGCGCAGCTCTGGCGCATGCCTCCGGTCCGG
>NW_009206408.1:0-210 GCF_000690835.1 Fulmarus glacialis | reverse complement strand
TTCCCCCCCAGCTCTTCGACCACATCGCCGAGTGCTTGGCCAACTTCATGGAGAAGCTGAAAATCAAAGACAAGAAACTCCCCCTTGGGTTCACCTTCTCCTTCCCGTGTCACCAGACCAAGCTGGATGAGGTGAGTGAAGGTCTCGCCTCCTCGTGAGGGTTGTGGCTGAGCCTGGGGTGCGGTGGGATGAGGGCAAGCTCTCGCTGGG
>NW_009206407.1:0-1211 GCF_000690835.1 Fulmarus glacialis | reverse complement strand
GGGCCCGTGCCCTGCCCCAGAGCAGGCTGCATCCCCCTACCCTGACTTTTTTGGGGTGAGGCGGGTGGCAGGGTCAGTTCAGGGCCAGTCGTATTTTGGGGGGCTGGGGTGGCAGGCTTCAGCCCTCCTCTCTGCCTTCCCTGCAGGCTGAAGCAGCTGCGGGAGGCACCGTACACACAGGAGGAGGCAGAGCGTGCCGCCGGGATGGGCTCCTACATCCCCCCAAAGAAGGTGGAAGTGCAGACCCAGCCACTCGAGGAAGTCATCGAGATGGAGGCATCTAGCTGAGCGCGGACTGGGGCCGGGCAGCTCCGTAAGGGCGTCTTTATCCTCAGCTTTGTGAGAAAAACATGCTCCAATGCAGCCTGCCAGCAAACAAACGCACCGCTCCTCCCGGCAGCCCTCCTTGCCGGAGCACTAACGAGGAGAAGAAGCCAGCGAGACCCCGGGTGCCCTCACTGTGTGTCCTTTTTGGGAAAGGGGCAAGCTGCTTGATCCCTAAGCGCTGGCATGACTGTACACTCGTCTCTTTGGTTTTAGAGCGGTTTTACACCTCTCTCCTTGGGTCAGAGGGGTTGACCCCGGTGCGTTGTCCATTAAAATATGTCAACGAACAGGCCGGCAGTGTCGGGGGGGCTCTGTGAGGGGGAGCCCGGGTGAGTGTGACCCAGGCCCTGGCTGGAAGGTGGCAGCCGCTCCTTGGGCTGGAGGGCAACCTCTCGGTGTTGTGCTCTTTCCGATCACGCAAAGGGAAATATTGCCAGTGTCCGTGCCAGGCCAGAGGAACAGTCTTGTCCCGGTGCTTCTGCCCGGGCAGAGTGGTAAAGCTCCGTCTGCTTTGCCCTCCTGGCAGGGGGTTTCCAGCCTACTGGTAGCAGATACGGGGCTGCTTTTTGGGGGGAATATGTGCTTGAGTGAGCTCTTCATCAAGCACTTGGGTCTGTAATGAGCAGCTCGTTGTGGTGCTGGCCCTGTCTGTTGGGGCCTTGAGAGGGGAGTGGTGGTGTCCCCCTGGCAGGGACACTTTTAGGCTCCTGTCCCCTAAAACCCAATACCTGCAAGTGATTTCATCTTCCTCGAGGGCTGGGGCTACGTGTGTGGCGTGATCCAGCCTCCCCCTTTCATGTCCACCAGCCTGCTGCTCCCGTGATCCCGCCAGCGATCCTGCATCCGCCTGCCTGGCTCCCGGGGGCACTGTGTGACACTCGCAC
>NW_009206406.1:4325-6219 GCF_000690835.1 Fulmarus glacialis | reverse complement strand
GAGGGGACGGCACCTTTGGAGCCCTGTGTTCCCCTCTGTGTCACATCTGGCACAGCCCAAGGGCACAGCCGAAGTGCTGGGTCGATGCTGTCTGCGTGGCATCTCCCGCGCCAGGCCAGGCTTGGGGGGCTTGGCTGCGGGGTCCCAGCGGGACCAGTGCGGCAGGATCTCGTGGTAGCTGGGCACACCTGCCTGAGACACCCCTCCAAAGCCCCCTGTGTGGACAGCAGAAGCGCGGTGCCACAGCAGGGGGAGAGGGGACACGGTAACGTGATCACCACCCTCGTCCCTTCTCTTTTCCCACCAGCGAAGGAGGAGTGGATGCCCAGCGGGAAGTTGCACCCTACTGCTCTCAGGTTTTCTGTTCTGCTCCCCGAAGAACCTGGCTCGGTACTCTGCCTTCACACTTACACCAAGGTTACTTTTCACTGACGAGGGAAAAGACTGGCAAAATAAGCCAGGGCTGTGGTGAAGCCCAAATAGTCACTTTTTCATGTGCAGCTTGTTAGGGCTATAAATACACAGCTCCTGCCTGAGCCAGCAGCTGTGGGGGCTGAGCAGCTCCTCGTGTGTGCTGGGGCCCCTGCCTGCCATGGGCCCCTGCCCTGTGCCAGCCCCACGGCAGGCGGCGGGGGCTGTGCCTGGCTCCAGGGGATCACCCTTCCTTGACTGCACCCTCCTCACCCTGCGGTGTTCCCCAGGTGGGAGTGCCACCGTGGGATTCCTGAACCTTGCCCCTTGCTGTGAGTGGGGAAGGGGCTGTAGGCTGTACCCAGGCGTCCTGTTTCCCATAGGAGCGGGACAAGCCACATGTGTGGAGAGGAGAGCCTGTGTGGTGGGACCCTGGACCCTGCTCATCTGGGGAACCTCTGACCTGAAGGCACTGGAGAAGGCATGTTTTCAGGTGGTTGGCAAACCCCCAGGACAATGTGTTCTGCCCTAATCTCAAGCTGCCAGGGACAGGGAGGGGCCTCAGAGACTGGGTCCCCTCTTCGGGGAGCTGCTGCTAATCCAGGCACCCCAAATCAGCAGGACTTTCATGTCCATTGGGATGCAGCTGCCCTGCGGGGCTTGGGCTGGCTGTACCACAGCCCAGGTGACAGAAGGCAACATGGTGACAACTCGCAGGTCCAGGGAGATCTGGACTGGGAGATGCCCCCCACCCCTGTGCCTGAGGGCAGGCAGCAGTGTCCCCGCAGGGCTGGCGGGCAGAGCCTGCTGTGTGTCCTGTGGTGTCCAGAGAGCGCACGTGCAGCCCAGCAAAGGGCAGAGCTGGGATTTGGGGAGCAGGTAGCGAGGCAAGGCAAGGCACCTGTGCTCCGCAGGGGCTGTGCAGCAGTGATGGGCAGCCAGCCCCACTCTGCTCTGAGCCCCGTGGGGAGGGGGGGAAGTGCCCGGCAGGAGTGCTGTGGGGCCAAGAAGGGGAACCGGGGCCATCCCAGCCCCGCTCGAGGGCTTGCAGCACCTACAGATGCCTCAGCTCAGGGTCTCAGGCTTGTGCTGCCCTGAGTTGAGGCATCTGTAGAGCCCCAGGGCATCTGAGGAGCCACAGGGGCCAGCCAACAGCTCCTCTGCCCCGTCACTCAGCCCCTTTCTGCCCATGCCTGCTGCAGCCTAGAGAGCTCAGCACTGGCCCCAGGAAAGCTGTTTGTTCAATAAATACAGACAGTGAAAAGAGGCATTGGAAAAAGAAGGGAAAAAAACAGAAAAAAACAAACACCAAACCCTCTTTGGGTTTGCGCAAGTGGCCTTGGGTCCCAGACAGTATTGATCCCCGAGTCTTCCACCCTGCCCGTGCAGCAGCTGGGTCAGCGGGAACCCTGAGTCCTGGAGGCACCAGGGCCGGAAGCCTGGGTCTCGGCACAGTGGCTGGGGCCAGCGGGTGCGGAGCAGG
>NW_009206406.1:0-4307 GCF_000690835.1 Fulmarus glacialis | reverse complement strand
CCCCCCTGCCTCAGGACGCATGCAACGTGGGCAAACACCGTCTCCTGCTAGCGGTTGTTCCATCCCTGCTCAAGGTGTCCCAGGTCCTCCGGGGCAATGTGCATCCTGGCCCCCGCTCCAGCCAGACCTGCTCATGGCTCCGACCACCCCGGCCTGATCCTGGAGTGGGACAGCAGATGCAAAGCTGTCCTTCAAGCCAGATGGGGAGAGGGTCTGACACCACCCTCCTCCCGTCTGGTTCAGCTCTGTCTCCAGCCTCTGGGGTGGGGTCGTCAGTGCTTGCAGGGTGGACCATGGGACTGCAGTCACCCAGTTCCACCCCAGCCACCTGCATGCACCTCGGGGGATCGCCCCAGGAGCTCCCCTCGTGAACCTCCCTCTCCCACCCCCAGCACCCTCTCCCTGCTTTCTCAGCCCTCACACATGGGTGACATGTGGGAAGCGGTGGAGAAACCCTAACACGAGATTACGTAATGGGGCTGATGTGTCAGAGCCGCCCTTTGTCCCCAGCTCTCACGGCACTGACATGTCCCACTTTGCCGCCAGCCAGGCTGGCAAGGGGCAGCGAAGGGGGCAGCTGCTCCAGGCCATGGGCCAGAGACGTGCCGAGAGGTTGCTCCCCAGTGAGGGAGCTGGCGTGGGGTTGTAGGCAAGGGTGGGTGTCCTGGGCACCGTGGCTTTGGCGGTCTTGCCTGGCAGTCTCTGTCCACTTTAAAAGGGAGAAGCGTTGCTCAGTTGTGTCCTGACTTGGGACAAGAATGGCCAAATACAGGTGGTTTAGCAAATGTGGCCCAACCAAGGAATGGTGCCTTCCCCAGTGGGAATCACAAGTCCCCCGTGTCCAGGGGCTCCCACACCATGCCCTGGATCTGGTTGGGACAAGTCAGGGTTCTGCATCCCCCCGGGAAAGGCAATCATGGGGCAGAGAGCATGAGAGCTGTGGGGACCAGCAGCATTGCAGTCCTTGGGCACAGTGCGTCCTGGTGGTGGATGCCCAACCCCGCTGCCTGGGTTTATAACCAAGTCATTGGCTAGAAGAGGACTGCGCATGGCAGAGTGAGCCAGTTCTGTGCCATCTTGGGGCTGCCTGTGCTAGGGCACCTTGGGGAGAGGTGGATGATGTGCTGGCTAATGACAGGGCACACGTGTGTACACATACATGCGCACACACTACGGCTGGAAGTCTTTTATTGAATACCAGGTAGCTGGGATGCTTGGAGAGGGAGACACTTTTCCTCCCACTGGGATCAATTTCCCCTTCCTGACCCCCCTCAACCTCACGTCCAGCTAAGGAGTGGGGCCCTGTGGATGGCCCTCCCCCCTCTGGCCTAGTCCTCCCCAGCATCTTTTCAGCTTCTGTCTCCCCCAGCAGCCCGAGGTGGCCGCTGCTGGGACCTGAAGAGCACGTTTGTGTCGCAGCGCCGAGGGCTGCACCATGGCCTTGGTCTGGGGCCAGCCACAGGGCGAGCTGGGGCTGCCCTGAACGGCCCAGGGAGTTGTGCTCTGCAGCGTCCTGCAGGTAGAAGGGTCTGGTGTCCATCAGGAGCCGGTCTCGGAGGCCGTGGCTCATGGGCAGAGAGGAATCCATGGGCAGATCTGAAGGGGGAAAAGAGCCGTGTGGGAGGTGAAGGAGGAGAGGACTTGCAGATCCAGCGTCATCCTTGACGCTTCAACCTCAGGAGGAGAAAACACCTTGACAGGGTTCCCATCTCTCAGCAGCTCGCCAGGTCTCGCACTGCCAGAGAGGGGCTGAGAGGAGGGGAGCCCTGTGCAGCACAGGTCCTGCCCTCCTGCCTCCTCAGGCAGCCGCTCAGGTACAACCGCAGGCATCGACGATCATGTCGGGGATGTCGGTCTTGACGATGTTGCTGTCCCGGTCATAGTAGAGCAGAGAGAGGGGGCGACGCTGTGTGGGCACGCAGCAGGAGTCCACGGCTGCGTCCGCGTTGTTGGCTTTGATGAGGTTGAGGACAGCCGTGTGGAAGGAGGCGGCGAGGCCAGGGATGCCAGCCATGTGCAGGGGGCAGAGCCCCGTGCAGTAGTTCATGTGATACCCCTCCGGCTGGATGATCCAGTCCTCCCAGCCGATCTCCTTGAAGTCCACGAAGAATTCCTTGCGGCAGCACATTCGAGAATCCCCACTGCAATCAATGCCGCGCCGCTGGACCCGATGGGGCATCCTGGCCCGGGCCTGGGCTGCCACAAACGGCCAGTGGGAATCACTGTGGCCAGCTAGGAGGGGAGACCCCCGGTCCTCCGCCACCTCCAGCTCCACAGTGAGCCTCTGGCTCCCTTGGCCGAAGAGGCTCTGGACAGCTTGGCCCACATCCAGCGTGGCCCAGCCGGCCCTCTGCACCTCCAGCAGTGTCTCGCTGGCCACGGTCATGTTCAGCCCCATCGGGTCTGGCTGCAAGAGTCTGATGGTGACAGGATGCGTCCCGGGGCCAGGGAGTGCCCAGAACAGGTAGAGGGTGGCTTGCAGGATCTCGGCGCTCCCAGCCAGCTCCCGGGTGAAGCGGAAATGCAGGCGAACGCTGCGGGAGGTGGAGGACCCTGTGCACAGAACCGAAAGCAGAGTTGGGAGGTGAAGGGGGGGCTCCCCCAGCCGGGGGCCACTGGGACGGAGCAAATGGGAGGTATATCCAAACCAGGGAGCGGGGCGTCCAGGGGCCCCCACTTCCCTGCGCTCCCGCTGCTCCTCCTTCTTACGCCGCTCTAAAGCAGCAGCATCTGGGCCCGGTGCTGAATGCAGCAACCCGGCTTGGTTTCACCTCCTCTGGCCCGATATCCCCCTTGTCAGTGAAGCTGCTGGAGGATTTTGGAGTAGGTTATCTGGCTGTGTAAACCAGCCTTGGATTTAAGGCAGTCACACTGATTTGCACCTCTAGGATTACGTATGCTTTCCATGGCTGGAACCATCACCTGACATTGCTCCAGCACGTCCCACCCTTGCTGCTGCCGAGGCTGCAGAGCTGCCCCTTCTCCTCGCGAAGGAAGGGCTGACGGGGACCGTGACAGCAGCGCTGGGCTCCTCGGCACAGCTCTGCCCGTGAGGACACAACCCCCCTCCTATGTGGTCTGGCACAGCACAGCAGGGCGAGAGACTGGGCTCAGCCCTGTGGCTCACGCCGGCTCTTCCGCTTCCAGCAGACACTCCACCGAGCTCCTCATGTATGGGAACACAATGTACTGCAGAGGAGCATTGTTCCCAGAGGTCTTCAAGGACACGGCAAGCCCTCGCCAACCACACAAAGGCCTGCAAAGGGAGCGTGTGCCCCCCACACCTCACCGAGCAGCAGTTTGGGCTGGGCAAAGTGACGGTGCAGAAGGATGCTCTGCAGGGTGGAGCGGAGATTCTGCTTCTTTCCAAAGAAGGCTGCATTTGCCTGGGAGAAGTGGGGGGTACAGAACCTGTTTTTCCAGTGATACCTGTCAGGACCCCTGAGCATGGTTTTGGGAGCTCTCTCCTCCCAGGAACACAGCTGATTCTGGAGTGAAATGTGACAGCCCACCCCTTTGGGTAGGAAATAGAGACACAGCTGAGTGTGGGGAGCAGGTGGGCTTTGGAGACCTAAGTTCACACACTGCGAGTTGATGGGGAATCTGGGCTTAAAATCATGTTTTGAAAAACATGGCCATCTGACCCCTTCACCTCCAGCACAAGCGGGAGCAGAAATGGACAACAAGTTCACAGGACACAGCAGTCCATCTTTGCTCCTGTGCCCACCCCCTTGCCCCAACATGTCCCATATGTGAGTGAGGGACCCTGGAGCCTCAGCAGTGCTTCCCCTGCCCGTGGCGAGGGGCAGCTGGTTGGGGTAAGCTCGGGGCGTGGATGCAAAGGTTCTGGATGTGGAGCCTCCCATTGCCAGTCCTTCCAGCAGCAGTGTGCCCACTGGCCCGGTGCATAGCCTGGCAGTGCTTGCAGGAGCATGATGCCCTGTGCAGAGGTTTTGAAATGCCTGCCCAGAGAAGAGGAAACCTCTCAGCACCTTCCCCCAGGCAAGACCTTCCTTCCCTCCGTGCCCCCCACCTCAGGGTCCGTGCCATCCTGCCCATGGGATGCGGGGTCTGTACAGACCTGACTCGGCAAAGCTCAAGATCTCGTATTCCTGCACACCCATCCCAGGACGCAGGTGTGGGATGCTGCCATCATGGGGCGTCCCTGGGGAGACGGCCGTGTCCATGCGCTGCGCACGCATCCTGCGGAGAGCGGTCAGCAGGGCTCCCCTGGACGTGGGATGAGTGATGTTGGGTCTGTCTGGCAAGCGGAGCTTGGAGAGGATGCTCTGCTTTGCCAGCGCGAT
>NW_009206405.1:22262-22604 GCF_000690835.1 Fulmarus glacialis | reverse complement strand
CGTGACTCGCCTGGCGAGGCTGAGCAGCCCAGGGCATCTCTTCAATTGCAGCTCGGAAGCGTTTCAGAAAGGTGGCCGGAAAGGGGCAAAGAGAGTAATGATTGTAATCACAGATGGAGAGTCGCACGACAGCCCAGACCTGGAGAAGGTGATTGAGGACAGCGAGAAGGACAACGTCACCAGATACGCGGTGGCGGTGAGTTGGCGGGGACCCTTTCAGCAGCGAACGGCTGCAAAAGCCATGCAGAGCTGGGCTCTGCACCCCAATGCGATGGGGCTGGCAGTGCAGCCCACCTCCACCGCTCCCGGCGCATTTGCAGGGACCCTTGTTGTTGGGCCTGC
>NW_009206405.1:20287-22217 GCF_000690835.1 Fulmarus glacialis | reverse complement strand
GGGGACAGGCAGGACCCTGTATTGCACCGGGCACCCGAATTGCATGAGGGGTCCCCAGCCTGGGCTGCCTGGAGGGGTTACAGCAGCTCCTCGGTTTGCTCCCACAATGGGGTGCAGGTGCCAAGGCTTTCAGGCTCCTTCTATATGGACACCCCTCACTCGGGTGCTTTGGGACAGCTCCATCCGTCGCATGAAAACCCCTGAGTCTTGCATTTCTATTTCAAACCTAGGTATTGGGTTATTATAACAGAAGAGGAATCAATCCCGAAGCCTTTTTGAACGAGATAAAATTTATAGCGAGCGACCCGGACGACAAGCATTTCTTTAATGTCACGGATGAAGCAGCACTCAAAGACATTGTGGATGCACTGGGGGAAAGGATATTTAGCTTGGAAGGTGAGTGATGCTCCTCCCTGACACATCCCGGCCGGCCGGGCTGCAGCGGGTTGCTTCAGATGTGCTGTCGGTCCTCGGTTTGCTGAATTTGCACGGGTCACACTGGCGGTTTGCCTGGTATCTGTTTGATACAGAACCTGAAATCACACTTTGAATATCTTCATATATAAAGAAATGTCTTTATTTTGAGTGGTTTACCCCCCTCAAGCGTCAGGAGCACAGATGCCTTCGCCTCAGAAGGTGACCCCTCATTCTTGCAACCGTTATTTGCAGAGCTGTGATGGCTCTGGCATTTATCATGGGGGTCAGCTGGGTGTCAGCATCTTTCTCACCCATCAAATTCCATTCAAACCCAGACGGGTTCTAAGCAGACAAAAACCACACATCGACTGCCAGGGACTCCCTGGGGTGGCAGACATTGCGGGGTTATGGGAATAACGTGGGGGGTTATGGTTTATTGGCTGAAATTACATATCAGGAAATATTTTTGTTCTAACTGTGACAGCGCTTCTGTCCGCCTTGTGACAAGTTTGTCGGTCTCCAAAACTAAATTTATCTAAATTTCATAGGAAAAACGCATCCTGGGAGGAACAATTGAAACAGAAGATGGAGGGCTTTCACTGGAAATTAAACATCTCAGGGTTTGGGGGAATTTTGGTCAAACCAGCTCGTAAACTCCCCACCAGTTTGCCAGTTACCTTGGTCAAGCCAGCCCAACGCTTCTCAGTGGAAGAAAGCTTCCCTGGCTGAGAAGCTTCACCCAGTTGCAATTATGAAGCAAAATCCTCTAAATCCACATTTTTGTCTGATCTTGCAGCTAGATGAGACAGCCGCACTGTGGCAGAGCTCGCAGTGTCTATTAGCAGCACGAGTTTGTGTAATTGTGGTGATTTAGGGAGAAACAAGCACATTTATGGCAACTGAGGTCCTTTGTGCCCCAGGTGGGGTGGAGGTGGGCGCTCATCCCACGCCGACCCACCGAGGCACCGCTCACCCCCTCCAGGAAAGCAAAGCTCTCCATTAAATACAAATTCCCTTTTTATTTTTTTTTTTAAGGAACCAACAAGAATGAAATCTCCTTTGGCCTGGAAATGTCCCAGACTGGATTTTCATCGCATGTTGTGGAAGTAAGAGAGTAAACGTGGGGTTTTTTTCTCCTGCCTTTGCAAGCAGGCACCCTTTAAAGGTGCTTTTTACCATCACCAGCGGCTGCAGGTGGGGAGACGGGTATTTTGGGCAAGTTATTAATCATGAAGCTAAATTGCTAATATGGACATAAGGAAGAAAATGCTTTTGGTGCTCCCCTATCCCACGGGGGAGAGAGCTGCTGGGAGACCAGTGTCTTCCTCAGGACCAGCCTGCAGCAGCTCCTCCCGATGCCACGACCTCAAGGTGCTGGGACGTGCCATGGGGGAAGGCGCTTGCCGGAGGTGGGGTGCGGAGGATGGCCAGTCCCCTTCCACCCACGCGCTTTGTGGGCTGGCAGGTCGAGGCAAAAAGCCCGCAGGAATTTCTGCTCAGGCTTTTCCTGGGG
>NW_009206405.1:19586-19850 GCF_000690835.1 Fulmarus glacialis | reverse complement strand
TCAGGCTTTTCCTGGGGAGGAAAAGCACACTGAAAAGATATGGATGGGGTGGAAATGTCATTCCAGCATGTTTAAAAATCTCCATCTTTCCAGGTGTGCTTTGCAGAATGGTTTGCTTTGCTTTTTTTTTTTTTTTTTATTATCATTGATTATTATTTTCTTTTCTTTTTGTGAGATTTCTCCCCTTTTCTGTAAAATGTGCGATTTCTGGGCTTTCTCTTCTGTACTCTGCAGCCTCCAATAAGTATATAGTCTGGGATTTGG
>NW_009206405.1:17744-19499 GCF_000690835.1 Fulmarus glacialis | reverse complement strand
GCAGCATGGGGGAGAATTGTCTCCACTTGGCAAGAAATACCCTCAAACCACTCCTGCTCTCCCGCAGGATGGGATCTTGCTGGGGGCGGTGGGTGCCTACGACTGGAACGGAGCCGTCCTGAAAGAAACCAGCAGCGGGAAGGTCATTCCCCTGCGGGAATCTTATCTCCAGGAGTTCCCGGAGGAGCTGAAAAATCACGGAGCGTATTTAGGTAAGAAAGCCGAATGAGGCTCTGCTGCCAGGGCTGAATTCATGCTTTTATGCTTAATAATAGGAAGCACAACATATTTCTCAAATGACTAATAGCAGCCAGCGCTCCCAGCGTAGGTGGTACCGTGCCCGGCTGTTTGCAAGCTCCCGTCGGTGCGAGACCCGTGTTGCCCCTTGCAGTGTACGTGAGCATCCCTGCCTGGGAAGAGTCCAGCGTCGACCATGGTGTGCAGCACAAAAGTGATTTAAACGCAGAAGTAGCTCAGACGCCGGCCAGCCCGGGTCATCTACAGCGCTTACTGGAATGGTTTAAAAAGCGCTGATGAAATTTCATGCCTAGGGAGGAAATACCTGCTGGGTTAATCTGTTCCATGTGCAGCCGTTGAAGCCCCAGAGTAAAAATATCAGCCTGGTTTGCAAAATAAAGCCTCTCTCCGGAGATGTGCGTGCCAGGCTGAGCAAGTTATTAATCATGAAGCTAAATTGCTAACATGGACATAAGGAAGAAAATGCTTTTGGTGCTCCCCTATCCCACGGGGGAGAGAGCTGCTGGGAGACCCCGTGGCAGGGAGCGGGGTGGGATGCTGCAGGGTCATCTGCCGGCATCTCAGGGCTCTTCCCTCCTCTGGGGACGTGGGTCATCTCTTGGGGTGACAGCAGAGTGTCCCCCGGGCTCAGCTGCAAGTGCCTGGAGCCGGGACGGCTGTGGCTGTGCAATACCCATGACAGTATGCGGGAGCTCAGCTGGGCTCTGCCCTTCCCATTGCCTGGAGTAAGAAAACCAGAAATATTAAGGAAACGCCGGTGCATCCTGCTGCGGAGCAGCCCGGCTCACCCAGCGCACCTTGCTAACGTTCGTTTAACTTTATGTGAGCCGTGAATTAAAACACTTACCAGGCCAGGAATTGGATTCACCTTCGATGAAAGAAGGGTTTTGCCCGGGTTAGGCAGTGCCAGATCCCTTGGCACAGCTGAGCTGCTCCGGGTGTGGGTAGGACCTGGGCAGGCAGCTCAGAGCCCAGGGTCAGGGCGCTGGGGTTTGTTTGAATGACTTTATCTTTGAAGAAATCTAGGTTTCTAGCTTCCCGACCCATGAGACGGCCAGGATTGTGTCAGCAGCTGGGGGCTAACGGGAAGCAGATCACCGGGCAGCAGCTGGGAGCAGGCAGGGAGCCGCTCAGCCTTGCTCACCC
Organism: Fulmarus glacialis; assembly: GCF_000690835.1. NCBI lineage: Eukaryota > Metazoa > Chordata > Aves > Procellariiformes > Procellariidae > Fulmarus > Fulmarus glacialis. The sequence goes on along the minus strand of NW_009206405.1, from coordinate 18,095 downwards.
CACGCCCGCCCCCCCTTCCAGGTTACACCGTCTCCTCCGTCATATCCACCAAGCACGAGCGGATTTACGTCGCGGGAGCACCCAGGTTCAACCACACCGGGAAAGTCATCATTTTCAGCATGCACAACAACCGAAACCTCACCATCCACCAGGCACTGAAGGGAGAGCAGGTAATGCCCGGGCACACGCTGCCGAGGACGCTGCATGGATTTTTCCACCTGGCACGCATGCTCCTCCATAAATCCTCCCCCTTCATTTTGCAAACTGTTCTGCGTAAATGGCTCAGCAGGGTAATGCATCCACGGGCAGCTGGGGATGCCCTGGCTGTCGCTGCCACCGCAGCTCCGAACC
>NW_009206405.1:2782-17711 GCF_000690835.1 Fulmarus glacialis | reverse complement strand
CCCCGCCGGGGAAGGTGGCAGTGCCCTGCTCGCCGGGAGCGTTGCTCCCATCCCCTCCTCTGTCTCCTCCAGATCGGCTCCTACTACGGCAGCGAGATCAACTCCCTCGACGTCAACGGCGACGGCGTCACCGACGTTTTGCTGGTGGGAGCCCCCATGTACTTCAGCGAGGGCAGGGAGAGGGGGAAGGTCTATGTCTACGCCCTGCGGGAGGTACGTGGCAGCACTGCGGGGCGAGCCAGGGATGCCACAGGGGCCGGGATGTTTGGGCGCTAGCACGGGAACTGTGTCCCCTCGTGTCACCTCCCCGGGATGGCTCCGGGCTGCGCACACCCGGCAGCTTCCATCAGACATCCCAGGGCACGGCAGCCCGGTCCAAAGGCAACAGAGCTTGGCAGCGTCTCGCTGTTGCGGCTGCTGTGAGACTCGAGGAGGATTTGTCTGTGTTCCTTGTTTATAAACAATCCCGGGTGGTTTGCTCGCTGCCAACGAAGGGAGTCCAGCCTGTGCTGGAGCAAAGCCGCCTCGTCTCAAGGCTTCGCTGCTCCCGGCCGGGCGAGCTTCCCGGCCCCGAGGAGGTGATGCACGGGGTGCAAGGTGGGGTCTTTGCAACATGGGTGTCTCTCTGGAGAAACAGTCTCCATCCACTTTGCATCCCCCAAAACCATCCCCTCCAAGGGCACCTTCCTGCCCGGGGGCTGGGCTGGGCATGGGGTTGTGGGGAGCAGCAAGGTCGGTCCCCCCACCATCACTTCAGGGCCCCAGAGGGGCTCTCGCCTCCTTCCTTGGAGAAATTGCTCGCACATCACTGCATCTTGTTTGCTTGCCTTTGAGGTATTTCTCCTCTTGCCACGCTTGCTGCTGACTTTTTTGGGGTTTTTTTTGCCTTTTCTCTTTGCCTGGCCCCGCAGAACCGCTTCGTTTCCAGTGGTGCCCTCATCGATCTGCAGAGCTACCAGAACTCCCGCTTCGGCTCCTGCATCGCCGCCGTGCCCGACCTCAACCAGGACTCCTACAACGACCTTGTTGTCGGGGCACCTTTGGAAGACGAGCACCAAGGAGCTATATACATCTTCCTTGGCTTCGAAGAGACCGTCCTGAAGAAGTACAAGCAGGTACGGCTCCCGGGTGCTCCTGTTGTCCTCATCCTTTGTCAGAATAAATGTCATTTGTGCCCATTTTAAGGACTGATAGAGCACAATAAATTCACACATGGTATTGCATTGTTATTATTATTGCCAGATATTTCCTCTTGTGAGGGGTCCAAGACAAAGCAAACATAGGGTATGGAAAACCTGCTTGAAATTAGGGGCAATGCTTAGCACTCGGCGCAATGGATTGCTAGAGCTAAAATATTTCTCACACTTGTAGAGAAATAGTAAATATGCAGAATAATTTCAGCAGAAATCTCTGCACGGTGTCTCCGAAGATAAACTGCTCTCGTTCCCTGGAAAGTTATGTTTGGTGCAATCGCTTGGAAAGGGGCACCTTCCGTAGCGTGGTGGAGGTCGGCATGGCAAACCCCTCCTTCGCAGGCAGGGATGCTCCTGCTGGAAACCAGGCTGGATTCTCCCCTTTGCTTTTCAGCGGATAGCAGCTGCGGACCTCGTGCCTGGCCTGATGTATTTTGGATGCAGCATCCACGGACAGCTGGACCTGAACGAAGACGGGCTCGTAGACTTGGCCGTCGGCTCTCTGGGGAACGCCGTGCTGTTGTGGTTAGCTGTATCTCGTTTGGCACTCTCCTCTGCCCAAAGCTCATTGCAATACACTGACATTTCTGGGGGGAAAACTGATCTCCCAACAATCTGACCCATCTTTCCACAATAACGACCCCCTGTCTGGTGGGATTTCAATGCCTTTGGGCCCTAGAAGGATGTCAGAGTTGGTTTTGCATTGAATTTCGTCATTAGTTCCCCAGGAGTTTCAAACCAGCTAATTGATTTGTGGTGATTTGCCCAGGCTCCCTCTGTTCTTATTTAATAAGAACAATTCAATATTTTCAAATATTGATTAATGTTTGGAAAGTCCCTTGAAGCTGTTAGGATGGAGGGTAGCTGTGCCCAGCAGAGACGGACCACGCTGGGCTCTGCCTTGGAAAGTGCTATCTGCATGCAAGGGGCCTAATCCTGCCCTTGGTGTTGAGCTACTTCACTGGCATAAGCAGGAGGCAAATATGTGCAAGAGATTTTATTCTTCAAATAACTATACAGACGAGCTGAGAGTAGATCAGCATGCCGTGGTGGCCTTTGGTCTTCCTCAGCACCTTCTTGATCTTGAGAAAATGGGTGAAAAGGTGTGAAAAGGGTGAATCGGGAGGAGTGGGACAGTTTTGGAGGCTGCTGCAGACATCTGGGATATCCTGTGCCCCAGCACATCTCCCGACCTTTCCTCACCCCGCAGGTCCCGCAGCGTGGTCCAGATCAATGCCAGCATCCGCTTCGAGCCCTCCAAAATCAACATCTTCACCAAGGACTGCAAGCGGAACGGGAAGGATGCCACCTGCATGTCAGCCTTCATCTGCTTCACCGCCGTCTTCCTCTCGGCTCACTTCCAGACAGCCAGCGTGGGTAAGCGGCACGGCTGCTCGCGCGACAAAAACCCCAATTCATGCGTTGTTTAGGTCTCCAGCCCTGAAGGAGCACCCGGCTTCTGCCAAGGGAAACCATGCAGGAGCTTGGCGTGTCTGGAGGAGTGCACGTTGCCATCTGCCACATCCCTTTTTACCCACAAATCTGTCCCTATCCTGGCTGATGCAGTACGGACGGTGGCTCTGCCATTAAGCAGTGCTGAGAAACACCCCAAGGATAAAACCTCACCCGTGTTTAACCTCTTCTCTCACCTATGCCCCGGGGCCAAGCTCTCCTGCAGCTCATCTTGCCACAGTACTTATGATGGAGATGTCACCACCACCCCACCAGCCAGCAGGACAGGAGAGGACGTGCCCGGACCATGTCCCACAGAGCCCATCCGTCCTCCCCGCTGCAGCGGCAGGACGCATCTGCCGACCATATGTGCATGTTTCCCTAATATTCCAGGGAATCTCTGTGAAGTTATTGGCCAGCTCTGCTATTAAACCCTTGCATGTTGCTGTGACCCCGCGTCTACCCGGCGGATGCCCGTGACTCAGCTGGAGCGGGGGGAAGCGATAGCGGCTCGGCTCCCTGCAACCCGGCAGCAAACGCTGTCAAAGGAAAATCAGGTCCCGAGCAAAGCCAAAGGAAAAACTCCCATCCCTAGAGCAGGAATTTTGATTTGTATATCAAATCCAGTGTTCTCCTCCTCCCTGCTATAATTGTGGAGCTTGCAGGACAAAAAGCTGAGTGTGGGGTTTTCTTTATTTATTTACTTTTATACTTATTTCTACCCAGAAGTTCCCCCCGTGGATGGTGCGTGCTGGGGGCTGACTCTTTTCTTTCTTGCACGTTTTGCATCGCATTGGTGTAGTGGATGCAAATCCCCCCCTGCTCGGCACCGGGTTGGGGACCTTCGGTTTCTTTTTGACAGCACTGCAGGAAGCAAATGATCTCCAGTAAAGCATCTAGGAGAGGAGAGTGCTCCAGGGTACAATACCTCCAGAACTGGTACAGGCCAGCATGTGCATATATATGAGGCAGGTGGTTATACATCCTCCACAGGTTTTACTCGGTGTCTTGTAGTAATGCATTTTTAAAAAGTTCCTCATTTGACCTGGAGAGTGGATGCTTTGCCCAAAAGAAATGTCTGTTAGAAACAGGTAACAATAACTATGACCTGCTTTTCCCAATTCTCCCGTAGCGCGCTGCCTGCCACCCTCCTCCCAGCGGGGCAACAGGGCTTTGAGTGCACAAAAGCCCATTTTCTGACCCGGTGTTGCTATATAGCGAGCGTAACCCCAGAGAGAAGCCCTGACGGCCCTGCTCTCCTTCCAGCGCTGCGGTACAATGCCACCATCGACGAGCGCAGGTACACGCCACGGGCTTACCTGGACGAGAGCGGAGAGCGGCACACGCAGAAGGGGCTGGTGCTGCTCGCCGGGCAGGAGCACTGCGACAGGCTCCAGTTCCACGTCTTGGTGAGTGTGAAGGAGGACAAGGCTGGGGTCTCCTCCCCTGCCAGCCCCGGGGGAGAGCAAAGATGCTCTCCACCTCGTGCAAAACAGCGACGTGCCAGGACGTGGTCGGAGGAGCCTCGATGGCTTCATGGGGCTGGAAATGAGCCTCATCCCCCAGCCCGGATTTCTTCACGCCGGGCTTGATGTGGTCAGGGATGGAGCTGCCGGCGCGCGGCAGCTGCTGGATCCCCAAGCGCTGACTTCATTGCAGCCCCAGCTTGCACTCTGCTCCTTTCCACGAGCCGCTAGCCGTGCCCTCGGGGAGGGCGTGCACTCCTGACGCCCGGGTCAGACTGGTCCTTCTGCTCCAAAATCTGTGAAAACTCTTTTTTTTTCCTTTGGGAACCAAATGCCTCCGTGCCAGTCCCCTGTGCTCTCACCCTCTGCACCCCTCTGACCATCAGGGTCCCCCTCCCCGGGTGCAGGAGCCAGCGAAACCCTCTGCATTGCTCGTAGGGAACAGCTGATGCACAAACCTGGCCAAAATCAAACATTCCCAGTGAATGATGAGAATATTGCAGAGGCCAGGGAGGGCCGAGCTGCCAGACTGGCCCGGCCCCAAGCCCTGGCCTGAACCACCATGAACTTCTGGGAAATTCGAGTCTGGAGCTCGAGACGGAGCTTGTGATTTAGCCCAAGAAGCATCTCACTTCAGAGCATCTAACTGCATCCCGTGCGGCTGCTGCAATGCATGGGAAGAGCTCATAGAGCTGCAGGAAAGGTGCAGCCAGACGAGCCCCAGGTAAGGGTTGCCGGACAGCTCTGTCCCCCCGGGAGCCTGGCTCAGGGTCAGTCTCCCCGGAGCACCCATCTTTTGGAGCCAGCGTCTCCAGGGTGAAGCATTTCCCACACCATCAGATGGGTGTTGAGTAGCTGAGCTCGGGTTGTCCCTCTCCCTAGGTAAGGGTTAGCTGGAGAGACAGGATGGTTACACACCTACTAGATTGCAAAGCTTTTATTTCATAAAATAAGCACACGTGCCTGTAGTTCTGCCTTCCCTTGCTCTCTGGTGCTGCCCTTCCACAAGCAGGAGCCCTGTCCTTCTCAGCCATGCTTTCTGTCCACCACAGGACACAGCTGACTATGTGAAGCCGGTGACGTTCTCCATCGACTACGAGCTGGAGCACCCCGAGAACGGCCCCATGCTGGACGACGGCTGGGCCACCTCGCTCAAGGTCTCGGTAGGTAGCAGCACCGACCTCCCGGGGTGCCTTTTATCAGGCACGTGGTCAGCAGATCTATCTCTGGATGTAACATTTGCTTCTTTATCTCGGGGCTGTAATCCCTGGTCCCTCCCGTGATAGTCTGGGATCACCGGTGATGTCCCTTCTCCTTGGAGTACAACCTAGGGCTCAAAGCATCACTGAGCTGCTCTTGTCATCCCTCTCAGGTCCCTTTCTGGAACGGATGCAATGAGGATGAGCACTGCGTCCCTGATCTGGTCCTGGATGCCAGAAGCGATGTGCCCAGTGCCATGTGAGTAGGTTTCTCAGAGCATCCTCCTAACCAGTATCACAAACTGGGGGGGATTCCAAAACCCAGTCCCAACCCATGCTCCATGGATTCAGGCATCGCAGCTGGTCCTTCATCCAACACCACCACGAGGTGCTCCTCGGCACCTCCACTCGCCGCAGGTCTCTGAGCCTCTGCCTGCTCCCTGCCTGGAATGAATCGGTGGGTTTTTAGGGAATCCACAAAACAACTAATATTTGATGCCATGGTGATGAGCCCCAGGGAGATAAATCAGTAAATAACAGGGGGGAATAAATACAAGGCTGGCATTACCCACTTGGCAATTACAGGCTTGACTCACGCAGCAGAAATAATTATACGTTACGTGTGATCACTTTGAGTGCTTTTAAAGGTTATCTAGGAGCACAGGAGCCTGAACCTCCACCTCCCATCGATGGCAGTGGGCTCTGGACCAAGGTCATGGCCAGCACTGCTACCTGGGGATTACTTGTATCCCGTAATTCAGCATTTATTGCTCTGTCTCTCCTGTAAAGCTCTTGGTCCTGAGGCTGCGACCCAAGGCATGACCGGTCCTGGCTGGGCTGCGCTGCGGGAGTTGAAGGGAGCTGTAGGTAGGGGATTATTTATGGATCTTAGTGGCTGGAGTCCTACAAATAATCATGGGCAGACACCATGGTCTACCAGGGTGCCAGACCTCTACTCCGGTTCCTCCTGAAGCCTGTGGAGCTTTCCTGATGGCATCAGTGGGCACCGGATCGTGCCCTGCAAGAGCAGCCGATGGGGAGGTGATTTCTGCTGAGAAAACCGCTTTTGAGGTGACTTGCTGGAATAGAGCTCTTCCTTCAAACCGGCGCCCTGGCTGCCCCGCCGTTCGAGGCAGAAGGTGGTTCTGAAGGTGCCACCGTCCTACATTTTCCTTTCCTTTTTTATTTTTCATAAAGAAAATAAACTCCCAAACACCCATCCAGTCTGTAAAAGCAGATGCTGCCATTGCAGAGTTTGTGCCGGTAAACTTAGCGGGAGGTAAATCTCAGCCAGGCTGAAAGTGAATGCCAGCTTTACCCTTTGCTAATGGTATGGGATCTACTTTTTTCCTTACATCCCAGCTGTATTAAGAGCTCCTAACCGGGTCTGAGAAAGCTAGGCACCGTTAGCCAAAAAATCCCAAGCAAAATGATGGTCCATGGGAGGAATTTGTGATTCCTCTTTCCATAGCAGCGCAGCACGACAGAGGGAGAGCAGGGATTTCCTTGCACTATCCCTCGCACCGTGCAGATGAAATTCCCGGGGCTAGGTCTTGGCACGGTGCTGCAGGCAGCTCGTGCCTTCACCGCTGCCCTCCTCTTGCAGGGAGTACTGCCGGCGGGCTCTGCGGAGGGCACCGCCGGACTGCTCCGACTTCAGCCTCTCCTTCGACGCCTCCGTCTTCGTCATCGAGAGCAGCAGGAGGAGGGTGGCCGTGGAGGCGGCGCTGGAGAACCGAGGCGAAAACGCCTACAGCACGGTCCTCAACATCTCCTTCTCCAGAAACCTCCAGTTCGCCAGCTTGATCCCCAAGGTGAGGCTGCCCGGGGAGGTCCAGGGCTTTCCAGAGGCGCTTCTAATCCCGGCCGGATGAGAAAGCCGTGTCCTAAACCAGAGCTCAAAATTGTCTCTATCCTTCATAAATCAGACATGTTTATGGGCTTAGTTTCTAAGCGCTTACAGCCCTTTCAGCTCTTTATTTTGGAAATACAAAAATGTTTGAATTTTAAGAGCTTGAAAGAAGGTCAAATGCAGATGAAATTATTTCCCTCTTTATTTTTCTACTCCAATAGTTTAAAAATACTTGCTGCACATGGCCAAGTTCCCGTCAGGGATGAATTTTTGCAGCTGAGATATAACTCCTGGAAGTACGGGCTGATAACGGGAACGTGACCACAGCTCAGCATCGAGCCGGGCAATGCCACTTCCCTCCGGCTGTCCCCTGGAGACACCCCACTCCCACCCTCCCCAATATTTCACCCCACCACTCGCTCGGTGTCGGTGCGACTCCTCCCTTCTCCCAGCGAGGCTGGGAAATATGCTGATGCTGCTGAGCCCTCGCTCATCCCCCCAATGACTTCATACCCACCCGCAGATCCCATGTCCTGCCTTTGTTTTTCTACAAGCCGTGCCAAGGGAAAATTGTGGGGCACGTTGCCCACAAAATAAGAAAAATGCATTTTCTAAGAGATTACTCCAAATTAAGTGAGGGGGAAAAACCCTACGATGCTCAGTTACAGAAAGCACCATCCAGCAGTGGTTGCAGGAAATATTTGTAGCTGGTTACAGAAGCATCCCTGCTAACGCGTTCCTGGCTGCTGCTCCTTATAGATAATTGCCAACTGGAGGGGATGGATGTTTGTGTCAGAGGCTGTAGAGAGACCCAAATAAAAAGTAGCTGTGGCCCCAGAAAGTCCACAATCTCAGCAGATGAGTGGGAGAAAGCTCCGGGCCGTTGCTGACAGCTGTCAGGGCATTTTCCCTGCACTGCTGCTGGGATGTTTCAGCTCCTGGGTGGGACTTGTCTGGTGGCAGCAGCTCGAACCGAGACCCTTGCGGGGTCTAACACAGGGCCAAAAACTGGAATAGCTCATCGTCCCGTGGTGGGGACGGACACCTGCATACAACCAGGCTACAGCCTCTTGTAGGGTTGCTACAGCTTGGCAGCGGAGGAGGCAGAGCAGGGTCGGCGTCCCATCCCACCCCAGTGCTTGGGCTTTGCGATGGGCAGGAGCTTCCCCAGCCTGGCTGGTGAGCTGGAAGGTGGTCAAGCAGCAGGAACGTAACTGTTGAGACGAGGAAATGAAATATTATCGTTTAGCTGGTGGCCATGCGAAATAATAGCTCAGGTTATTTCTTGATGCTTCCCTGTGACTCCTCATCACAGAAAAATATTCTTCTTCCCAATTATAGTGCCAAGAATAATCGGGTTCATTCATTCACAGCTGTAGTTAAATTTCTAAAGAGGGTTTAAATCAGAAAGCTGGAAGCCACTTGCTAGAAATGCCCCTCACCAGAAATGGCCTTAGAAATTCAGCTGCATGGGAAGGATTCCCAGCCTGCAGCAAGCAGGGGGGTTGGTTGGTTTGTTTGGGTTTTTTCCCAAAAGTTAAAGCCTGTTTTGAGCCCTGCGGGTGTGTTTGCTGCTTTCATAAAGAGCCAGATCGTGGGGCTCGTGCCCGGTGTCATGGACACGTCACGTCCCATTTTAGGACGACACAGACATCAACATCGACTGCATGACCGAAGACAAGCACCCCAACAAGAAAGTGTGCAACGTGAGCTACCCGTTTTTCCGAGCCAAGGCCAAGGTAAAGCTATTCCCTCCCGCCCGTGGGATGGGAACCCTCTGCCCTCGGCACGGCCACGGGGCCACATCCATCCATCTTTGGGCTGGGTGGCTTTGAGCAGGATTTTTAAAGATAAACATTTGGTTTCTTCCCTTTCTCTATCCATTGCTGGTGTTTGGAAAGTGCATTAGGGGAGCCGGGATGGTTAGGACGCTGCCTTGATGCTAGGAGAGCACCAAAATCAAACCCAGCTCCTCCGAGTCAAAGAATTTGACCCCAATCCTTTGGAGCAATTTAATGTTGGCTTCAAACCGCTGATAGTAACTTGCCCGATCTCCTCCCTCGCAGGGTGAGGCACCCTGTCCTGCCTGAGAGGTTTTCCTTGCTCTGAATACCCAGGGTCCCTCCAGACCCTCCTCCGAGCCTGCCCAAGCCCTCTCGGGCTGGTGGCATCCTCCGAACCGCAGCTCACAGCAGTTCCCAGCACTGGGTGCAAGCCCAGGTCCGGCGAGCACCGTTTTTTATATGCCATAAACCCCTTTGCAAACCTTACACACTGTGTTAAGGTGGGGAAGGAAAAGCGAGGAGATGCCATGCTCTGCAGTCACCGGGGCTCCGTGTGAAATCCCACCTGCCCGTGGGAAAAGGGGCCAACACAAGCGGGGTCTAAAGATAAAATCTTTCCAACTGCCGTATCCGTCTGAAGCCTTTCCTTGTCCGAAGCCTGATAATGACGGATGAGCTCCAGGCACCTCGCTAGGCTTTAAAGCTCCCAAAAAAGCCCTCTCGGATGCCTGTGGCCGTACACGAGAGTGCAGCAGCCCGACTCCCCGTGACCTACAGGGGCTGAGAATGCATCTGCGTGGCATCAGGTAGTCCAGGTCCTGCCAAAACAAAGACAAGCTGGAAATGGAAATTTGGCCCGAGAGCAGCAGGAGCTTTAATATTATACTCAGCTGTGCAGTCCCAGACAGTTTGAGGTCATTGCCACAGCTCTTGCAGATGTGACATTTATCACATTTTATTGTTGTTGGCCTCCCGCCGCTGCCTTCCCCCGCCAGCCGACCCCGTGCCGCAGATGGGAGTGAGCGGCCTCTCGCTGCAGGTCCCCCGGAGGGTTTCTTTTCCAAAGGGGGGCTGCTTGCTTCTCCAATCTCAGAGCAAAAAAAAAATGCAATGTACGGGGCTGAAAGCAAATCCTGCAAATCCCCGGCATGGCCTCTTCTCTCCCTGGAAAGCCGAGGCTCTGCCCACAGCCCGGCAGCATCTCTCGGTGGGCTGGGGGGGGATGCTCTCACCCGCAGAGCCCCCGCATCGCTCCTGGCCGGCACTCAGGGGTTTTTTCCCCCCTAATGTTTTCTCCAATCTGTTTCCAACCTCTGCAGGTAGCTTTTCGCCTGGATTTTGAATTCAGCAAGTCGATTTTCCTTCAAAGCATGGAGATCTACTTGATCGCCAACAGGTTAATGGTTGCTTTCTCCCTTGCACGTGCTTGCGAGGTCGACGGGACGTTGCCTGCCTGCGTTGGGTTTCCTTCTTCCATAGCCGTAGGTGATGCTGGAGGCTTTACTGGGGGAATAACCACAAGGAAACCTGATTGCCATGGGTTATTACAGAGCGTGCAGCCCTGTATTCGCAAACTAGGCTATTTTTATTTATCTATATATTTATGTCCATCATTTTTCTGTATATGTGGTGGCTGTGCAGCTGCTGCCAGGCTCTGCACTGAGCGGCCGCTGCTGCTTTTCTTACCCACCTTCACAACTGCAAACGCTCCCAGGAAAACTGTCTCCTAACAGCTTTGCAAAATTCTCCTCGCTCACTTGCCCTGCACAGGTAAAGTTTTCTGACAGCCGACTGAAACCTCTGGAGGGTTGGTTTTTTTTTTTTCATTTTCATCAACTGTGGTGGCAGAGAGCAGACAAGGATTCGCTCTGCCGGGGCTGCTGCACCTCTTTAAGGCTGCTGGGTGGGAAACCTCTCTCCAGATGATCTACTTTTATAGCCTTGGGCTAATAAAAGTTACAGAATAAAATTCCTTCTCTTTACACTTTGGCCAAAAAGCAAAAGTTCAGCCTTTTCCCACCTGCTTCCTTATGACCCCCCCAAAAAAAATCAGAGGGGAGCCAGCTCCCACCTCACCCCCCGCTTGCCCTGCTGCTGTTTCAGCGACAGCGAGGAGAAGGAGAGCACCAAGGAGGACAACTTCGCCCACCTGAATTTTCACCTGAAGTACGAAGCCGACCTGCTCTTCACCAGGTGCGTGTTTTGGAAGGGGACGCAGCTTTTGGGGGGACACGGCTTGCAGGGTGTCCTTCGGGAAAAGCAGCGCTGGCCCCACAGGAGCCGCCTTCAAACAGAGCCCAGTGCAAATTGGGCTTTAATTTGGGGAATTTGGTTTTGGTTTAGAAAAGGGGCTGAAGGAACCATAAAATCACTCTGCAATGATTCCTCAGTGCTGCACGTCGTGCTCAGTGGCTCCTTATAAAAATCAACAGCAAGAAGCAGCGAGGTGCTGTGCTTTCATAATGTTTAAATGCACAAGTCTCATTAAATAGGTGTGAGGGCAATTTTTTTTTTTTAAGGGGAAAAAGTGCTTATTGTAGGTAACAATGTTCATAACGTTACTAGCCGGTGTCTGGGCCAGTAGCCATCCCACTAAAAATCATCTCGCCAGAAGCTCAGCTGAGGGATGTGTGTGGAAGCGTTTGGGCATCAGCAGTAACTAAAGCCGAGCGTCCTCGGCCCAAGGGGAGCAGGGAGCTAAGGCAGAGATGATAATTTATTAACCTGATTCTAAGAAAAAACGTGGACCCCAGAAGCACATTCCCTGGCACCGCTTGCTGTAATTCTTAGCAGATTTTTAAGACCTTCAGTCATTTTTTTTTTTTTTTACACTAGAGGCAGTGGGGCACTGAAAATAAAACCACTTTAGTGCTTAGAATTTATGGGGAGAGGGGGGATGCTCAATTTAACAAATATCAGAATGGCCCTTATGGGAGAAGGGAGAACCTGGAGGAAAAGCAACAGCACAAAAAATTCAGATTTGGCCACCTTGGGAGGGGAAAAAAAGGGGGAATAATTTCAAAGAGTTTTGGGCCACATGCCCTGTGTCGTGACACCTCCCAGCGTGTGTCCCATCCCAGGTGCTCCCAGCCGGGCTCCCATGGGCACCCGTCGGATGCTCCTGGCTCCTTTCCCTCCTCTCCAGCTGTAAAACAGAGCTGTGATTTACCTCCCCAGATTTATACGTGACATTCAAACCGCCAACCAGGGCCTTGGATGTCTCTGTTATAATAAAAAGGCAAGAAAAATCCTACAAAGAAAGGGAAAATACTGCAAAAGCAGAATAGCGTGAAAATCCCCCATCTTTTTTTGCACGAGGTGGAGCCAGGTGATGGTTTCCATCCGAAATGGGGCCAACCAGACTGAAAGTCCTCTCCTTGGGGAATCTGCCTGCGGAGGGGCTGGGGCAGCCCAGCCTGGTGCTGGGGGCAGCTGGGCATGGAGCTGCTTCGTGCTCTGTTTGCTCCCAGCCCTCCTCGCGACTTGTCCTCCTTCATCGCGACAGGACGTCAAGCCTGGACTACTACGAAATCAGGTCGAACAGCTCCCTGGAGAGATACGACAGCATCGGCCCCCCCTTTCATTGCACCTTCAAGGTAAGGAGGGGGTTTTAAACCGGCTGAGGGACCCCCCCAAGTGCTGTCCCGGAGGTGGGATGTGCCACGGTCACCCTGCTCGTCCCCATCCCGCGGGACGCCAGCACCCTGGGCACATCTCTGTCCTCTGCCCTCGCAGCTGCAGAACCTGGGCTTCTTCCCCGTGGAGGGGGTGACCATCAAGCTCACCGTCCCTGTGGCCACCCGGGCGGGCAACCGCCTCCTGCTCCTGACCGAATTCGTGGTGGACCAGGTAGGAGGGGGTTTCATCCCCATTAAGCACGTGTGGGACCTTTCTGCACCAGGGGTGGGGATGGAGACACCCCACAGCGGGTCACCCCATCCTTTTGCAAACCCCCACCCCCGTGCTCATGGACAGTCTTGGCTTGTGCCCAGGGCTTCTCGCTTTTGCATTCGCTTGGCTGGAAAAATGGAAAATGGTAGTGGCCAAAGGGTTTAGTCCAAATATTTCTCCGAGCTAGACCTCCCTCCGGTATGCAATGAATTCGTGAGGGTCTTGAAAGCATTAGCTGTGCCTGGGGTGAACCGCAGCCTTGAGCAACCGCAGAAGTGGAGAGAGGGCTGGGAGCAGAGCCCGGGGCATCCCGAGCCTCCCGCTGCCCCGGCAGCCGGGCGGGACTCACGTGCCGGTGATGGAAAGAGCCTGGCACAGGAGTCGGCGTGTTTACGGATGGATTTGGCTTCAATGAGGGCGTTTGGTATTGCCAGCTCTGGCAAAGTCCCCGTGTCACCCCAGCGCACGTGGCTGGTGTCCTCGGTGGGGCTCTCTGCCAGGCTGATTTTTGCTGGGGGAGAAGCACAGGAATTAATTAAAGTAGGATGCTGGACGACTCTTGAGGTGTCCTCCAGCCCCGCGCTGCAGCGGTGGCGGCCGCGTCCCACAGTGACCCCAGCTCAGCCACCTGCACCAGCAAAGCCTGGGGGGTTCCGGGGTCCCCCTGCTTCCACCAGGATGGGTGCTGCAGGGAGGTGGCCACCGTGGTCCCCGTCCCCATGCTCGGAGCCCATCGGCTTCTCCCGCAGGAGAACACAACCTGCAACATCTGGGGAAACACCACCGACTACCGGAGGACGCCCGCCGAGGAGGACCTCTCCCGCATCCCCCACCTGGTACGTGCCTTCGTGGGCCTGATCCTGGCCCGGGGCTGAGCCCAAACCGAAGAGAAAGCCCCCAGGATGGGGATGCCCCATGGCCACGGGGGAGGACGGGTGCGTGGCCCCTCTGCCGGGGTTTGGATCTCGCTCCCCTCAGCGTGTGCCAGGGGAGAAGCCCCGGGGGGGTTTATCCCCTTCTCGGCAGCGATGTTCCCACGCCATAAACTTCTCCCCTTGCAGAACCACAGTAACTCCGACGTCGTTTCCATCGACTGCAATGTGAAATTAGCCCCCAACGAGGAGATGAACTTGCACTTGCGTGGCAATCTGTGGATGAAGTCTCTGAAAGCAGTAAGTCCTCCCAAAGCAGGCATGTGGCTTTTGAGGAGAAATCCCCCAAAGGAGCCCTCGCACCATGAAAACATGGGTTTTTTTTCCTCTTCTGCGCTGGTCTTCCCTCCCAGGGGTGTGTGGGGTGACTTTTGTTTTCAAGTCCTACTTCTTCTATCAGTGTGCGCATCCAACATCCCACACAGCACCTCATCGTGCGGGATTTAATCTCGAGCAGGCCTTTCTGCTGCAATTTAGCCACTCTCACTACTTGGACTGCATCGTCCTCCCCCACGGATGCAGCGCACAGCGTCCCCAGCACGGATGCAAAGCCATGTTGGGGACCAAAAACCACGGGGGCCACCGGTCGGGGCGCTGGGTCCTCTCCCACGGCCGGTGCTCACGTCCAGCATCCCTTTGCGCAGCTGAAGTTCAAGTCACTGAAGCTCACCACAAACGCCGCTCTCCAGCGACACTTCGGGAGCCCCTTCATCTTCCGCGAGGAGGACCCCAGCCGCCAGGTGAGCCCCCGGGCAGGACGGTCACACATGGACCCAGCAGCCTTGGGGATGCTGCAATACCCTGCTCTGACCCCAGCGGGAAAAACCCTGCGGCCGGCAGAAGGGCTGGAGAGACCCGCACTGGGCACCCACCTCCACAGAGCCCGGGGCAGCTCGGTGCGGCTGTGGTCGGAGCCGGGCAGCTCCAGTCCCAGCACCAGAGCGGGGAAAACCTGAGCCAAAACACTGGTGCATGGAGTGGGCATCCTCCCCAGCAGCTCCAGCACCCTCCCAAAGGGAGGGGATGCTCAGCACCCCCACCGTCGTGCCATTCCCCCCATCCCCTGCCCACCCGGCTCTGGCAGCCAGCAGCAGCAGCAGATTTTGATGCTCTTTCCTTGCAGGTAACGTTTGAAATCTCCAAGCCGGAGGAGTCACAGA
>NW_009206405.1:2305-2532 GCF_000690835.1 Fulmarus glacialis | reverse complement strand
ATGGAGGGACCCCCAGCTCCGTGTCCACAGCCCCATGAGCCCCTCGGCACCGCCGGGAATCGCAAAAAAAGAGGTCCTCTAACCTCTTTCTGCTTCCATATTATTTATATTCAGGGTCTAAACCTCCTGGCAATATCCCGTTAAAAGAAAGACTCTTCCCAGCAATCAGCTGAAGTAATGGTGGGGTTTTCTTTTGTTTCACTTTAATCCCTACAGCTTGGATTTTT
>NW_009206405.1:544-2252 GCF_000690835.1 Fulmarus glacialis | reverse complement strand
TAATGCTGCCGGGGCTCCCGCCCTGCACCCCCTCCCAGCCCCTCGCCAGTTACGGAGCAGAGGTTCGCCTCGACGCCGAGGGATTTGGGTGCTGAGCTTGGGTTTGCATCGAGACGGGAGTACAACCCTTTGTGTGAAATCACCTAAACAGGTCCAAAAGGCAAAAAACAACCCCCAAACCCTACACATACCAAAATCCCCAACCCCTACTCGCGGCCCTGCGCCGCAGCGAGAGGAGCTTCAAACTGGGTTTGCAATGAGGGGCCACGGAAGCAACGTGCCCCGTAACTTGAGGCAAACTACAGGGCTGCAAAAAAATCTTTAAAAAATAATATCCTTAAAAAAACAAGGATTGCTCATTCCCATGGCTGAGCTGTAGCAAACCCCCAGGCTTTGCTGGCCGCGGCTCTCAAACTGCATTGCATTCGTTAACCGGAGCAATTGGGTGGAGATTTTAATTTGCCTTCTTCTTAATGCACTGAATACAAATGATAGCAAATTAAAGCACCTTAATGCAAATCTCCAGTGTCCAGCTGTACATACTTATTTTAAAAATATTTACCTGTTTAAGCAAAGAAGAAAAAAAAAAAATCAAAAAAATTTAAAAAAAAAAATCAAAAACCAGTTTGAAGTGTTTTCTACAAACTGAGCAGTTTTGAAGAGCTTGTGTCCAGCAAGGGGCCGCACGTGTATTATAATTGTACATACTTGGTGTCATGCAAAACCAGATGATCGGTGCTGTTTGACAATGCATAACAGAATTATTTATGCTAATATTAATTTTATGGATGAAAAGAAAGCATATGTCCGCCGGATGTGTAATGAAGTTTGTTAAATACTGTCCTAGTATTTTTTAAGGATTAAAAATACAGTATTTTAAAAATGAATAGCCTCTACTCCCCTTCTGTGCTAGCCCACTGCCCCGGCTCGGCTCACACCCCTCTGGGCCGCAGCGGAGGAGGACAGGGCTCGGACTTTTTCCTCCACTTACTTATCTTGGGACGGAAGGTTTTTTGCAGCCTGTTTTTAAAGGGATGCTGTCAGGTGGGACGAGCGGCCGGGGGTGCAGCCCTTGTGAGCCCGGAGGAAGACCTGCTGCAGAATCAGCCCCATGCGTTGTATAAAATGGGGGGAAAAAATCTGATTTTTCATTGCTAGCATCCTCACCTTGAGTGGGAGCTCTTAATGCCAGAGTTTCTGGCTGATTCGGGTCTCGGCTGTCCCGGGTGGCCCCGTTGGGGTGCAGGGCTACCCCGGAGAGCCGAAACCCCGGTGCAGGTACCAGGGAGGCTGCCCGGGGCTCCGTGAGTCCAGGGCAACGCTGGCACTGCCAGCGCTCCCATGGCCCCAAAGAGACTGAAGTTTGCAGATTTAGTTTTTCTCCCTCTTCATGCTCAACCAATTTTCCTTACTGCTGTTGAAAGCACACAGGAGGACTACCGACAGCGTCTTTCCAACCTTTTATTGCTAGGGAAAAAAAATAAACAACTGCTTTTCAAGGCTTTGCCCAAAAGCATCTCAGCCCTTGGTGGTGTGGAAACAGCAGCAGCTTGTCACCCCCTGAGCCCCGGCACGGTCCCCCCCGGGCTTTAGGTACCTGCAGCACCGGCTGCAAGGAAAAGAGCTGGAGGTCAGCAAGGGCTGGGCAGGGCCCTTCAGCGGGGGGTCCCCCGGGACATGGGGGGGGGGGGGGGCCCCCCCCACCGCG
>NW_009206405.1:0-340 GCF_000690835.1 Fulmarus glacialis | reverse complement strand
GTGTAGTATATGTATATAAGTGTGTGCGTATTTGAGAGCAAGAGCATCTCCAGCCTCCAGCTTTGGGAAGCTGTGCTTCCAGGGGACACTGTGCACCAGCTAGGATCTGTGTGTGTGTGTCTGTATATATGTATGTGAGTGTGTGGGTATGTATACATGTGTGTATATGCTTATGCATGTGTGTGTATATAAAAAAAAGTGTCTGTATATGCATATAGGCATTATATGTGTGCATGTATATGTGTGTGTGCGTGTACTTATATACATATACATCTCTCTATATTGTCCATGTACACGTACCTCCCGCCCAGCAGCGTCCCAGGGCCCGGAGCAGCGGCTG
>NW_009206404.1:1661-1941 GCF_000690835.1 Fulmarus glacialis | reverse complement strand
CGGGTGGTGTGAGCCACCAGCAGGTGCCAAAAACCAGAGAACTTGCCTCAAAACAGGTTTCTTGATATTTGGGTGGCCGCCGTGATAGCTGCAAGGTGGGGGTCCTGTGGGGGGGCTCCGCTCCCAGCCCTGGGGGTGTCACGGCTCAGGGGGCCCGTGAGGAACGGATAAAAAATGCAGAATTAAAACCAGCGATGGCAAGTTCCTGCTTCCCTTTGCCAGCTGCTGCCGCCCACCTCAGGGCTGCTTGAAAAGGCGGAGTAAAGCCGTGGTGCAGGGC
>NW_009206404.1:374-1645 GCF_000690835.1 Fulmarus glacialis | reverse complement strand
CGAAGTAAAGCCGTGGTGGAGGTCAGGCAGGGGGAGCGAAGGGTTTGCTTGGCTCTCTGCGGACCCTGGAGCTTGGAATAGCCAAAATGAGTCACTGACCCTCATCCCAATGAGCTTTTCCCAGCAGCTGTGCGCAGGAGGGATGCAGATTTCCCAGTAAAGGGATTTTTGCCCAGCATAATTTTCAGCATCTTAAAAAAAGCGATGTCCCGCAATGGGAATCATCCACCCGAAAGCTCTCGGGGCATCAGGGATGCCCAGGCGGAGCAGGACCCTGTGCTCCCCAGCTGCTCTGGCTCAGCCCCGGGTGCGACACTGCAGCCGAGCATCCCTCTATTTCCTGCGCGGGGGCTCGGGGTTTTCTCGGTTGCCTTCACAAATAACAACCTGATTCCTCCTGCTCGTGACCACCTTGCCTGCAAATGTTTGCAGCACTGACCCCGGGAGAGGAGAAGCCGGGATGGGACTCCCCACAGGCTCCTTCTTCACCCTCCCAAAAAGTTTCTCCCAAAACTCGGCAGCCGAGATTGAGTCACTAAAACGCCGTGACATCACTAGTGGTTTTTGCTACCGAGCAGCCATGCTTCCTGTTATGCCCAGGCGCCTATAGAGATACGTATACGCATAGGTGCGTGCTTTTAGCGAGCAATCGGGTTCACTCTCCTTCCTCCCAGCATCGCTTCCCGCAACCCTCGCTTTTCTTTTGCAGCGCCAGCGGCGAGGACCGGCGGCGGGGCTGGCGAGCTGCGTCCCGCTAAGAGGATGAAAACATGGGGCTCAAGTTATCCTGCCTGAAAGGTAGGTTTGGGGTTTCTCCTGCTCCGTGAAGGCATCCGGGGGATGGTTGTACGTGGAGGAGCTTTAGATATTTCTGCCATGGGCAGGACTGGTGTGGTTTTGGCATCCTGGTGGCATTTAAGCGGGGTGACCCGTTGCCGGAGCCACTTTCTCCATCCCCTACCCCAGCCCTATAAAAATATAAGGGTCCGATCCGGCGCTTGCTCCTGCATCTTTTGCACCGAGAATCCTCGGGCTGATGGCATCCCTCAAGAAATCAGGTAGGGTTTCCTTAGAGGTGGGATAGAGCCAGCATGGATTCCGGCCTCCGGGCTGACCCCGAGCATCCCTCATCGCTCTGCTCCCCCCAGGGATATTCCAACTCAGGAGCTTTTTATCCTGCTGCTTTCTCCCAAACTTTCGTTTTCTTAATGGAGTTAGGCTGGGGATGGCGGCAGTGATGTCTGCAGAGAGGGGAAAGCAGGAGCTTTTAA
>NW_009206404.1:0-310 GCF_000690835.1 Fulmarus glacialis | reverse complement strand
TCCTGGCCTCGCTGCATTGGGTGAGCAAGGCAAAAGCTGGATATCGCATCTCCCATTAGCTCCGCATCCCAGCACTGACCCCTGAGCAGCTCGTATTAATCATCCTTGGGGTCGTTAGGGATGGGAGCTAACGAGCATCCCTCTCTAAGATGCAGAGCTGCTGCTTCCCTGATTTTTCCCAAGCCCAAACCCTACATGAGATGTCGGCTGTGATGGACGTGGCTTTGGATGCGTCACCCAAAAATGAGCCCTGTGCCCATGTGCCTGTGTCGGGGATGCTGCGGGTGGGGCTGGCGGTGTGGGATCTGGG
>NW_009206403.1:0-346 GCF_000690835.1 Fulmarus glacialis | reverse complement strand
CACAGCTTTTACCCCCTGTCTGACGAAGCACGTAAATCGTTCCGGGTGGACAATGCAGCTTTGCAGCCCGAGTGCGGTGTTTCTCTCGGATGAACTGAACACTTTATTACTGGGGATTTATTAACCGTTTTTAGCAGCCCTGAGAACCTGGGAGCCTCTTAGGGACCACCTATTGAGCGCCGGGGTCAGGCTGCGAGCGGGAACGATGTGGAAGGTTTAAACCAATTTAAACTGACCTAATACTGTGGTACGGCTGAAAGGGAGATGCCCCACGTGCAGCCCCGGCTCTGGGCTGGTGCAGGGCTGAATCCAGCCAGCTCCGGTGGAAAACCAGTATGGGGTTTCA
>NW_009206402.1:21772-23066 GCF_000690835.1 Fulmarus glacialis | reverse complement strand
CTTGGGGGGGGCACGTCCCTGTGGGAAGGACCCCTGCACCATCGACGCCGACTGCCTCTGCCGCTCCCTCGCCAATGGGCTGCCGGAGGACTTCCCTGCCTTTGCCAGGAGCCCCCCGAAGCCAGAGCCCCGACCCCAGGTAGGTGCTGGGGTGCCCCCATGCCGGGCATGGGCTCTGCCCCAGGGTCCACCGCCCACTCACTGCTTTCCCCTCTGCAGGGCAGCGCATGGCCGTACCCCCGGCAGAGCTCGGCCCATGCCCAGCGTATCGCCAGGGCCAAGTGGGAATTCTTCTACGGCTCCTTGGATACCCCAAAGACAGGTAAGAAGTCGGGGAGGGGATGCCCTTGGCCAGACCGACCTCTCCTTTGCAAGTCTGAATCACTGCTGGGACTCCCCCTGGGGCTGCCCATCCCTTGGGACTTGTCAGTGCCCACCGGACAGCCGAGATCCCGCCAAGATCAGCCAGTCTATGTCCTCCTGGGGCCAGGTCCTGCATGCACCAACCTCCCCGCAGAGTCCCCTGCGGCCGTGCAAAGCGCCGTGCAAAGGGGGTGATGCAGAGCCCTGACCCCTGGCAGACCCCAGCTGCCTCTGCAGAAGGGCTTCAGGGTTCGGATGGGGGCTCAGGGCTGGCTGCAGGTGCACCAGCACCCTGTCTCTGCCTCTCCCACCCTTTTTCCTTCTGGCTCCCCTCCTCCATTCCCCGTCACATGTGTGACCCCGCTCTCGCTGTGCATGTGATGCCGCAGGAGTGGATCCCCAGCACTCCCCGGCGCAGCTCCCCACAGCTCTGAGTGCTCGGGGCTCCCTTGCAGGCTCCTCTGCCCCTTATTCTGCTCCCCTGGCCGCGCCCCCCCAGAAGCCCGTCCACCCACTGCCCGCTGAGCCACCAGGGTCGGTGCCCGAGCACAGCCTGAGCCACGTGGAGGTGGAGATAGAGACGTCTCCTCTGTTTTTTTTTTGCGAGACTGGGATTATAAGGAGGACGGTGAAGTACTCCGAGACAGACCTGGACACCGTGCCACTGAGGTGCTATCGCGAAACCAACATCGACGATATCCTGGCTGAGAAGGAGGAGGTGGATTCGGCAATTGAGAGCCAGAAGGACAGCGAGAGCAACCCAAGCTTTGGGGGCACCCCGGGCAGGAGGAACAGCACACCGGAGGAGCCCCCCGCCCTGGGCACCGGCTGTCTGAAGGATGGGGTGCGGGACGGGGACTTGGATGAGGACGATGAGGTGTTTGAGGCAACGAGGAAGGAGAACAGGGAAAGGTGAGGCTCTGTGTGTGAG
>NW_009206402.1:21366-21731 GCF_000690835.1 Fulmarus glacialis | reverse complement strand
CTGAGCCAAAAATCCCGGTAGCTCTATCCAAGCTCTGCGTCGGGGTCAGATGGGGTCCTGGATCCTGGGGCTGGGGCAGGATTGGGGCTGGGGCTGGAAGGGGACCCTCACCACCCCATGGGAAGCGTGGGGCAGCGCTGGTGATCCAGCCTCGGGCACTGTGCCGTGGGCCCTGCTCCCCTGGGGTGAGCCCTGCAGCTCAGGTCGCCCGTCTGAGCCAAGGCTTCCCAGCACTAGTCCTGCCAGGTTAATTACGTCCTGCCCTGGTGTGCCAGGCATTTGGGTGACGGTGTCAGGGCACCTGAGCCCAGGCCGCGTCCTGGAGCTGCTGTGTGCTGGCAAGCGCTGCCAGGCTGCCCTCCCCT
>NW_009206402.1:18446-21284 GCF_000690835.1 Fulmarus glacialis | reverse complement strand
AAGAGTGGGGGATGCGTTCGGCTGGAAAAAGCCCTTTTGTTGTCTTTCGTGTGTGGCAAAACACCCTGTGCTGGGAGGCTGATGAAGTGGGCACTGGCAATTAGGACCTATGGGAGATGGCGTTTTGGCCTGGTGGCAGGAGTATCTGCCTGTGAAGTGTCCTGTGGAGTGGTGGTTTGACCGTGAGGAGTGACGGGCATCATCCGCCTGCCCCAGGAGGCATCAGGAGGGGAAGGAGCTCCAGAGCACTGTGCGGGACAGCCGCCTGGAGGGGAAAGCCCCTGGCAGGGAGCGGGAGATGCCTGCGCAGGCAGTGGCAGCAACGGGCATCTCCTGACACATATCGGCAAAGTGTCTTGGGTGAGATGAGGGGGCTCAGCATCATCAGCAAGTGCTCCGCAGGAGTAGGGAGAGGTCTGGCCTGGGAAGTGCAAAGCTGGGGCGATGCCTGGGGTGCCGTATGGCAGCAGGCACTCACCTAGCTGTGCAAAAGGCAGGTAGGGAGCATTTAGGTGGAAGAAAAGGAAAAAAGAGGGTTTGATGGCGGCGGTGGGAAAAGATAATGAAAAAATAACCCCCAGTGGTGCCCCTGTACTGGGAAGGAGAAGCACGAAAGTGTTGGGCTGATGGGGGGGGAAGGTGTGTGTCCTGAGGGGAGCTGGGCTCCTGCCAGTTTGTCCAGCCCTTGCATCTCTAGTGGAGGGGATGGATAAATTCCTCCTGCCACCAGACCTGTCCTTAAAAACTTCGGGTTCTAGAGAAAAGCTGAAAATAAGCCATTTTTTATGTATTTTTTCCAAATGAATAGTGATGGAAGTTTTGACTAAGGTGTAAAGTTATTATCACTGCAAGCAAGTTCTTCAAGTTACTGTAATAATTATCTTGCATAGTGATATTTTATTTCCAAATATGTATTAGGCCACTACAAGTCTTATGAACTGTAAGCCTAGACCTGCTTTTTGCCCTCTGAGACACTTTACTGTAGCTCTCCAGACAACGCTGGAAAGCTTGGATGTGTCCTTAAATGCTTTGTTGCCCTTAAAGATGGTGCTCCCGGTAAAATTAACAATGTGTAAATAGGGGCGTTGTGTTCATTTTACATGGCTTCTTTGTAGACCAGTGGCTCTTTTGATTTGCAGCCCCCTGAATATTCCCCAGGTAGGTGCAGCCCCTGCAGGCAGTGTCTTGAAATTCGCGAGCCTCAAACGGGGAGCCTCTTTAGTCCCTGCATCGCAGCCCTGGGTTTTTGCTTATGCACTGTTTCTGAGCTCTGCAGCTGCAGTCCTCCTCCCTGTTTACCAATCACCAGTATTGATGTTTTCTACTTCAAGCTTTCTGCTTTGCCTGCTGGGGTGATTAAGAAGCCCCTCAGGCTCCCCGGAGCAGGTACCATTCTGCTGCTGCAGGAGCTGCTGTACCCCAGGCCTAGACTGGTAGCTAGGAAGGACCACCCATACAAAATTACTGAAGCACCTTTGGATGCTGATTTGCAGCATTTAGACACGTAAATCCCTTTGGAAATCTAGCCTTAAAGGTTTAGCACCCTCTGCGAGGGGGATTTTGGCTTGGTACGATCTTGTTGTCCTTCATATTCTGGCCAAAGGGCATCTTCTTTGGTCATTTACCCTCCCAAAATAAGAGAGCGTGCTAACTGCTGGTTGGACATTGGGCTAAAAAAACCCAACACCAAATCAAATGAGACATGGAAAGCAATGGAAGAAACAGTGTCTTCTTCCAGCAAATCTGCTGCCTGAATATATTTAGAGTCAGATCTACTGACTCTAATGACTAGTCTAAGCCTTTACTGTCTTTATTCCCATTAGTCCTGGAGAGCTGAGACCTGCCAGCGAGAGCGGGCTCAATTCCCTTCCTCCCCCAGCATCGGCAGACGTGCTGGCTAAGCTGGAGGCAGGGCTCGGCTTGGTCCGCAGCACCGGTGCCTTGGGCTGATAGGAAAGAAGAGGCTTTGCTGGGGGGTGCCCCACTCCCCCGAGAGCACGGAGGGCTGGCAGGAGGCAGAAACGCCTTTTCTCCCTGCAAGCAGAGCAGCCTCGCCCAGGAAAGCCCTTGGATCTGCTGCCAGGGGAACCTTTCCAGAGCTTTTGTGCTCGCTGCCTGGCGGAGAGAAAAATAGCTGCAGGGCAAGCCTTGTTGGGGATTGAAAAACAGTTACGGTCCCAATTTCATCAAACACTTAAGCACAGACTTAGCCTGCCTCAGTAGCCACAAGCCTTGATGTGTTGCGCTGAGGCTGAGCCTCTGTCCCAGAGCCCAACGTGGCCACAGAGCCGCAGCTCGGGGCGATGCTCCCGCATCCCGCAGGCTCCCACTGGCGGGGCTGGAGAGGGGACACTCGGGGGGATGCCGGCAGGCGCCTGCCAATGAGCAGGGGGAGATGCCTCCAGCTCGTGGAGAAGGACTGGGGGCAGTGTGACCCCAGTGTGACGGTGTGGACGGGCAGCCGGCGGGGGATTGCAGCGCCCGTGGTCAGCACCTACAGCTGAGCACAGGTTGGAATTGGACACTGAGCCCTAAAAGCGGGCAGCTGCTGAGCTGGAGGAGAGCTGAGCTGCTGGTGCGAAGGGGAGTGCAAGGAGCTGCTGGAGCTGGTCCGCAAAAGAGCTTTGTTCAGAGAGGAATAAAGCGAGGGGCTGCTGGGTGGTGCTGTACGGCTTCTTTGGGCTGAGCTGGGATCCCCCCACAGTCCCTGCCGTGCCCGTGCAGGCAGGAGGAGTGGGGCATGGCTGGGGCAGTCAGGGGTCTGGAGGGTCACAGGATCATTTGGCAGAGAGAGAAAACCGCTGAGGGCCTGAGGAGAGAGATTTCCCCCTCTTCTCC
>NW_009206402.1:12499-17902 GCF_000690835.1 Fulmarus glacialis | reverse complement strand
CCTCTCCCGCCCCAGCTCAAGGCTGGAAACCTATTTGCTTTCCTGCTGCCTGTCGCCCTTGCGCAGATGCTCGATTACAGCATCTGTGTCTCCTCCCCTCCTCTGCTCCTCCCAGCTGCGTTTGTCTGGTTTGGTGACATTCGGTGACCCTTCCCGGGGGGGCTAGAGTGGGGCGCGGGGGGGCGGCAGCCGGGGAGGGCTGGGCAGCGCAGTGGGGACTGATGAAGCGTCTAGGTCCCAGCAGGAGTGGTGTGTGCAGGCAGCATTGTGCCCATGCTGCTGCAACCAGATCCTCCTGGAGCTGAACAAATTTGCGCTTGATATTTTGGGGTGGAGAGATTGCTTCCAGAGCTCACATGGTGTGGACAAAACCAGCTGTGTTTTTTCTGTGGCTTGGTGGCAATATACTTGACCACAAGAATGAGCCCAACTCCCTCTCCTGGGAAAAAGGTCCCTTCTGTCTGCTGCTGTTGTCCTCCCTGGCACAGCCTGTTGCCCTCCTTATGGATTCAAGGTGCAAAATGAAGTCAGCAGTGTTAGCTCTGTTTGGTAGCGCACAGCCGAGTGGTAAGGACAGTGAATGCACATTTGCATCTGTAAAGCTCATCTGCAGATGTTAAAGAGGTCTCTTTTGTCTCCTCCTCACTAGAAAGCCACCCCGGAGGTGGCTGCTCCTGGGGCTCCTACGGGAATGGTAAGAGCGTTGAGCAGTGCTGCACGGCCAGGGAAGCAGTGGTGGATGGGCGAGAGCAGCCTCCGTCCTGCCTCGCTTACCTGCATCTGGCTTAGCTGCGCTCCCCTTGAAGCCAGCCGGCACTCTGGGGGAGTCAAGCTGCCAGCTCTTGGCCTGCTGAAGTAATCAGGGTAAGATTTTTGAGCGGTATGTGAAGGCTAATGAATGAAAATCATTTGGTGCTTGTAACAGCAACGCATCTTCTGAGCCCTCTGTACGAAGCTGTTTGTTCATAACAAATGTTATGACAAGCTAGAGCAGTTCCTCTCCTTTAATCAGAGGAGAGAGTGGCATAACAAGTGCTTTTCTGTCGCTTTAATAAAATGATAGCGGCTTATGAGTAAAGTAGGCTTTTAGGGCTGTGTTTATGCTTGTACGGCTGAAGCATTGATGTTCCCGGGGTTGGAAATGTCACTGTTGTCATGTGCTCAGGCGGATGGGCAGGCTGCACTTCACCTCATTTACAGGACAAAACACTCAGGGCTTGAGGGTTTAGAAACTCCTGTATTGGGTTGGACCCAGACCTGCGTTGGGGACAGGCTGGGCCTTCCTGCAGGGCTGACCCCTGACAAGATGGTGAGCCAGGACCAAGCCTGGCCTCTAGGACGTGGGCCAGCTCAGGTCCCCGAGCCCAGAGCTGGGTTTGAGGCTCCCTCCGTACTGCCTGGGGAAACCTGGGGCTGAGCATCGCCTTGTGCTGGCTCCCAGACATCTCCTGGCACCAGCCAGCAGACCTTGCAGGTGGGTGTTGGTCATGCTCTGAGCGTGGTGTTCAGCGACCATGGTGCTGCATTCATGGAGGAAGGTGTCACGCTGTCCTGAGCAGCTCCAGGAGGAGCCTTCTAGGTGCCGGGAGCTCTGAGGGCTCATGGAAAATTCAGCCACTTCCAGATTTGGTTGGAAATGGAGCTGAACCACATCTTGCTTCTGGTGCGTGAGCCCTTTATTGGATCTAAGCTCAGGTCGAGTAACTGGGAGCAGTAGCCATCTCATAAGCTTCTTATGAGGATGAGCCACTAAAGAAACAAAAGTCTGTGGCATATTAAAGGAGAAGCATATGTCTGGAGGGAGGCCAGCCCAGTCCCTCTTCCCATGATGTCTTGGGCAGGCGAGGCGTTTCCTTGGAGGTCTACAGATGTTCAGATTTCTGCCCTCCCCAGTTTCCTTCTGGAGCAGCGCGTGGGCTTTTGTTTCCGGGCTTTGATCCCTTGCTCCTCAGTGACCAGTTCTTCTCACTTTGTTTTCCTCTAGGATCATGGACCGAGACACACAGGGTATGCTCAAGTCTCCAGTGCCCTTTCTCCTAGGGCACAGCCTCTCCAAGGATGGCATGGACTCTTTCAGCAAGCATTTTGAGAGCATCATGGAGTCCCATCGAGCAAAAGGCACGTCTTACACCAGCCTGGACTCCATTGACATCCTCTCCTCCCCAGCCCGCACCCATGGGACCTTTTTCACTTTTGACATCCCAACCCTCACCCCAGAAATACAGGGACAGATCCGAGACAGCGCCAAGCTGATCGAGGAGAACTTTGCTCCTCTGGCTCACTTGGAGCCGGACTCTGGGACCAGTTCAGCCACTGATGCCCCCTGGACAGAGAGGGAGGAGGAGCAGGGGAGACGAAGGAAGGGTGCTCGGCACAGCCCTTGTCGCTCAGAGGACAGCTTTGGTACTCCCTTGGCCTCCAACATGAGGTGAGTGTCCAAAGTTGCTTGCTGTCCAGCTGAGTCACCAAGGCTCGGTGTGGAGTCTAACCCTGTGCGGCGTGTTTTGCAGTCAGAGCCTAACCTGTGTTGCTGGGGAAGAGGGGAAGGGTCAGGACTGGGTGTGCTGGATTTTCTGTGAAGTGGCCGATCAGGCCAGTGATCACCATGGTGTTGTGGTAGGCGTGTTGGTGGGACTACATGTCCTTTTTCATCTTTTCTAGCTTTGTTGGTGCTGGAGGGCTGTGAGGTTTCCTTCAGCCTAGCAAGCAGGAAGTCCCAGGACTTCAATCCTGTGGTGGTTCCTGTTGCAGGACAGTCCAGCACCCGTGGTGGCTGTGGGGAGAGGCCAGTCAGAAGTCAAGTACCAGTAGAAATTCAACAGCCTTTCCCTCCTGGAGGCCAAGACTTCCTGATACTGTTGCATCTCCCACTATCTGAGTAGCAGCCTCCTGTTTCTTGAGGGCAAGAGTCCCATGGTCTTGCACCTATTGTCCTGGCCTCATGAACCTCCTCAGCCTTGTGTATGTTGGGAGATGATGGGCAGAGATGAGCACAGCCCACCGGAGGCTCCCTGTACATTGCTCCGAGCCTGCCTGCACCTGGGCTCAGGATGGCTGCCCCATGCCTGGA
Source organism: Fulmarus glacialis (assembly GCF_000690835.1). Classification (NCBI taxonomy): domain Eukaryota; kingdom Metazoa; phylum Chordata; class Aves; order Procellariiformes; family Procellariidae; genus Fulmarus; species Fulmarus glacialis. Next base: position 14,832 of record NW_009206402.1, on the reverse strand, counting down.
AACATCCCTGGTGGAGTGGGCTGGGGGAGCTCAGCCCCACCACTTCCAACCTGTCCCTGTGTGAGACCATGTCCAGGCTGAGACGCTACCTTCCTGCACTCCTTCTCCCTCCAGCAAGATCTTGGGCTGAGGCACTTTTGATGTGGCAGGTTGGCAGGCTGCGTCGTTTCCCTTTTCCAGGGTACACTCATCTGGAGTGTGGTCAGGTCCGGTCTGGATGTCAGGTGTGGTCCAGTGGTTCAGCTGCAGAGCTGGCGGTTATCTCAGTCATGCCAGCACTGACTTTCCTGTTTGCATTGCCTCCCTGCAAGGTCTCTCTGCCCAGTGACCTTTTGTGCAATGCCAGAGCCTCCTGAATCCCTCATCCCTCATTTCTAGGCTTTGGTCTTTTCCACACCAAACTTTTTTGGGTTTGGTCTTTTCCAGACTGTCACTTCTGGTCGCAACCTGCACCATCCTCATAGGCTCGGCTTGGGGTGGCCAGGTGGGGATCTGAGCTCTGTGTCCTCTCTGGTGTCTGCAGTCAAGAGAGGAGAGCGGAGTATCGCATCCGCTCTGTTCCTGGATCACTCCAAGCACATTTTGGGGCAGAGAGGCGCCGGGTTAGGCCTTCCCTTTCTTTGCAACACTGAAGCCAGGGACATGGTTGCACAGAGGCAAGGTTTGTGCAGTAAAACTGGTAATGTCTGAGAGGCATGAGGCAGCGAAGGGTGGCAGTATCCAGCCATAATCAACGCTCTCTGCAGGAAGAATTGGCTTCCTATTCCTCTGCCAAGGCAAGGGACCAAGGGACCCTGCAGAAGCTGAGAGGACAGTGTCTGACTTACTGTCCACAGGGTGCCATCGTACCACAGCAACACCGCTGCAGGGGCACGGGGAGGTGTGAGGGTGCAGAGACACATCTGGCAGCAGGAACGGCAATAAAGTGGCTTAACAGAGGTTTTTCCTCACCGGTTTATAGTCAGTGGAGCACAGAACGTGCCGGCAGTGCTGAAGACACCGTGGCGCTGTCCTCGTCTCCTCGCTCAGGTTTCAGAGCAGCGCTGGGCTGCGGCACAGGCCATGGAGGGGTGTTGTGTCCCCGCTCTGCCAAACTGCCCTGGATCTTTGCTGAGCCTCTTGTCTTCTCCTCTTCCAGCCCTCACAAGCAGGAGTACCTCTGCTTTGGTGGCAGGGGAGCGCAGGGGAAACCCAGCTGCAGCCCTCACTGCACTCCCGGGCCTGGGGACCCCGAGGCTTGGGCTTTCCATAGCACCAACCTCACCTTCTGTTACAGATGCACACAGAGTCCCAAGCAACTACTTTCCCCATTTAGAAATTATTCCTTTCGTTATCGGTAGGGCTCTTTTAGTCCCGTTCAGGCCCCGTTTCTTGCCCATCTCCTGGGCTGCGGGTGATGTTCAGACCCACCATGCTGCCCCGCAGCAGGTGAGCAGGTGCCCTGGCTCCAGCAGCAGCCTGAAGCGGAGGCTGCAGGAAAGACGGTGGGGAATGAGGCGTGGGGGAGCAGGGCCCTGCTGCAGGCCCCTGGCAGGCAGCAGTCCAGCTCTCTGCTCCCCGGCATGGAGCCAGCCTCCCCTTGCAGCCCCTGTGGGCGATGGCGGACAGGGAGGCAGGTGTGGTTGGGATCTGGTGTCTTGTGCGGTGGAGAGGAGTGGAGATTGGGACTGGCAGCATGAGCTAGACTGGGAAGCAGGGGAGGCATGGGGTACCAGGGGCTGAGACAGCTCATCATCTGCAGGGTCAGTCCTCGGGCAGAAGGGCCTTCTGGCAAGGGAGGGGTGCAAGAAGTTTCCTCTTTCCCCGTCACTGGTGCTACCAACTTTCTAGACTCTGAGTGGAGCTGACCGTGAAGCTGAAGCTTCCCAAGTAGTTTGAAGAAGAAGTGTCTGGGCTGGTTGCTCAAAGGTTCCCATGAGCTGGAGTCAGTGGCTCCTGGTGCCTGGCAGGGCTGATCTGCTTGAGTGGGGAGTATCCTTGTGATGCTCCCATTAAGGGGTCTTTAATGGAAATTGCTGGGGAAAGGAGCTCAGGAACCTCTGCAGCCATCGCAATGCAACATCACGTGTGCCACCGGGGCCAGAGCAGGGGATTTCCCACCACCTATGGTCAGAAGCAGTACAGACCGACTGCCACAGCTCAGGTGGACTGGGGATCCCGGGCAGGGGGGCTCTGCAGTGGAGGCTGTGCTTTATGCTGGCTGTTGGCCTCAGGGTTGGCAGAGGTGACCTCGGGCTGCAGGGCTTTGGCGTGAGGGGTGACTGGTGATGAACGCCAGTGGGTCTAGACCTGTGTGTCCTGCCCTGCAGCTGTCCACATTGTGCCCACGAACC
>NW_009206402.1:11961-12442 GCF_000690835.1 Fulmarus glacialis | reverse complement strand
CCCTTGGGGGTGGCCGGGACCGCCAAGCCGGTGATGCCCCCGGCATTGCCGGGGAGACTCGGTGTCCCCGGCAGCTGGTGGACTTGGTTCACGCAGCCTCGCGGCTCATGCCAAGGCTCTGGTGTCCCTCGGCACGCGATAGTCTGAGACCACACTTTTATCTTGACCTTGCGCATGGGGAGCGTGCCTAAGCGCAGACGTGGCGAGGCCTCCCCGGGCACTGGGATGCCTCCGCCTCCTCCAGTGGCCTTGGCTAAAAGGGAGGGAGCTGTGGCTGAACAGCAAGGGTCCCAGTGTGGGACCCTCTTCCCCACCCCTCCACAGCGGGACACCCCACGGTGGCACCCCCAATGTGTGAGTAGGTTATGGCCCCATTTGGGTGGGCGGTGAAGGCGTGCAGGTCCCCCGCTCTTTCTGGGCAGAGGGCTGCAGTTAAAGCAGTCTGTCCCCAGGCTGTGATGGTGACCTGCAGAGCACGTGT
>NW_009206402.1:0-11709 GCF_000690835.1 Fulmarus glacialis | reverse complement strand
ACAGGCAGGACGGGATGTAAACAACAAATTGCATCTCGCTGGGGGCGCAAGCCCCCTGAAATCCAGCCGCCCATCTTCCCTTGCCCATCCCCCCTCCTCCGGAGCCAGCCTTGGTCCCAGGCACAGCTATGCCAGTCCCTGAGGAGTGCCAGTGGAGGGAGGGGATGTGACTTGTCCCCCGTGCCACCCCCGTGAGAGGCGAGCAAGGCAGGCTCTGCCGGGACCTGAATCGGGGACATCGCCTGAGGTGGGACAGAAAGAAGGGCAGGCAGGAGAAGCAGCAGCAAAGGCGGGGACTGCAGACCGCCTGGTGAAAAGGGCCAGATACCACAGTGAGGGGCAGCATGCCTGGAGCCTCGCTAGAGGGAGAGCTCAGCCCTGGAGCTGCGGCTGCGTGGGAGGACGGGGGGGCCCGTGACCCTTTGGGGCCGGCACCCGCCCCAGGCGGAGGATGCGCCGGGAGTGAAACCTTCTTCCCTGCCAGACCGTGGCTGCTGGCGTGTGCTGGAGCGCCGGGGCCCTGCCAATAAGCTCCGCTGTGTTTCTTTATAAGGTCCCTTTTGTTACTGCAGCAGTCGGTGAGCCGGTGCCCCCCGCCCCCTTCCCGAGACCAGCGCAGGTCTGTCAGCTGGCCTGAGCTGCCCGTTGGCACTGGGCAGACTGGTGAGATGATGCCCTGAGGGCTGTGCCCAGTTTGGGGCCCCGTGGGTGGATTCGCGGTGTCATGTGGGAGGGTGAGGGGAGAGGGCTGAGCAGAGGAAGGAGGGCAACGAGGAAAGGATGGAGATAGGGGAAGGGAGGGATGGTGTAGGATGAGAGCACAGGAGGGGGACAAGGCTCGGGCGCAGGATCAAGAGGTCTCCCCACAAGCATTGGCACGGCAAGAAATGGGGCACAAGCCTTGGGGGGGATTTTCCCCCAAGCATTTCCATGTCAAGCCGTGAAGGGCAGCACAGGATGGGGTGGCAATGCTGGGGGCTGGGCTGGGCGCTCCACGGCATAGAGGATGGGGGCAACAGGCAGGGTCCCAGGGCTGGCGGGGCTGCCCACAGAGATACAGGCAGTGGCACATCCCCGTGGGATGCAACCCCTCATGTCAGGCATTAGTTGCAGCCCCTGGGTCTGACCCAGAGCCCCTAGGCTGGACTTTGCCCAAGGGTCTGAGAGACCCAGATTTCCCTGCGCTGACCCCATGGCATCTGTATCACTGAAGGAGAAGACAACCCTCCACCCAGCAGGTGAGTAACTGGATTTTAAAGCTCTCAGCTGGCTCCAGAAATTGTTTGGTGGGATTGCAGGGTCAGGCCCCTCTGCAGGAGCGGTTGTGCCCCCACAAGAGGGACTGGTGGGATGGAGTGATGGAGGACAGGCAGGCATCTCCGGAGAGGTCTGGTGCTGCAGGGGAGGATCTGGATGTCTGCAGAGAAACAGGACTGAGGAGGGGCACAGCTGCCCAAAGTTCAGTCCTACATGGATCTGGCAGCAGTAACACTGGCGGGTGCCGCTGGCAGGTGCCTGAGGACCAGAAAGCAGGACCAGCCCTGCCTGTGGTTGGAGGCTGGCCTGGCTGACCTTCAAGTGTCCTCCCAGCCCAAACTTCAATTCTGTGAGGAATGAACCAGCCCAGATCTTGGCTGTCATAAATCAAAGTCGCTCCACTGAGACCTATGGAGGGAGCTGCATTTATTTAGCTCAGCCAAAGATCCGGTCTGGTACATTCTTAGCAGCAATATTAGGCAGGCTGGGCTCAATCGGCAGAAGCATTGCGTGTGGGGCATCAGGAATCAAGGGCAGAGTGCTGCTCTGCCCCATGCACGTGCCCCTCACAGACCAGGCTCCCTGCCCTGTCCCTTCATGGTGCAGGATGCAAACCAGCCTCCCGTGGGGAGCAAGTGGCACTTGGATTGTGGTTGGAGGTTCTGAGTTTCCTACGGTAGGTATCTCACCTGGAAATGCATCAGGCAGGACCTGGACAACCCAGGAGCTCAGCTGAGCACCCCCAGCTGAAAGCAATGGCTACCCGGCCCAGCCTGTCCCCAGGGATGTCTCTCCTTCCCAGCTCCTGGGGAGCGCGGCGTTGGTGCAGGAAGGGTCCCACCATGCAGATACAGTGTGGGAAGGGTCCCACCATGCAGATACATCCCTGCTGGCAGCTGGGAGCTGGAGGTCAGCCCTCCAGGGCAGGCTTTGCTGAGCTAGTGCCTTATTGCTGCCCCACATCCAGGAGAGAATATTTGTTCCTGGTTGCTGACAGCCATGGAGAGAACTTGGTGCCGGGCAAGCCCAGTTTGTGGTGGCAAGGTGGAGAGGACATCAGGGTTCCTGCAGTGACCCACTGCATTGCAGCCAGGGAAGGTGCTGTGGTCTCTCCTGCTGGGCTCTGGGCAGTCGGCCAGAGGAGGAATGTTGGGGCGAGACAAAGATCCAGCTCCAGGAAAGGAGCGTTTGGCCCCGAGAAGGAACATTTGGGCCCTGGGGAAGCATCTGGCCCTGGAGAAGGAGTGTCTGTGGTGCAGTGGCCCTGAGCAGGACCATGGTCCCACAGCTGGTCCCCGGGGCTGGGATCAGAACCTGGTTCTCATGCTGAGCTGGGGTGGGAGGTGGTCGAGGAAGAGCCTCTGTCCTGGGGTGAGCCCTGAGCTGGATCATGTGCCTTCCTCACAGAGACCCCCAGAAGCACCTCGCTGCTGCCAACACAGGCGCTGGGGACCCGGGCTCTCTGGCAAACACCTCCGAGGTGGCAGGGGGACCTGTGCTCCTGGCGACATGGGGCACGGCAGTGGCTGTCCTAGGCAGGCAGCAGGGAGAGGGATGAGCTAGCGCTGGGTCTGCTCGGGGATGACTCATTTCAGGCACGCTGAGGATACTCGCACAATACCAAATTTGATCTTTATTCCTTAAATGTGGGCCAGTTCTCGGGTTGAAAATGTATCTAATGTAAAAAATATTATCTCAGTGTTTCTTCAAGCCAAACTGAAATGTCACTTTAGAAAGTACACTAAAAAAAACCACCCTGAGACATTAGCTCATTGGCAAGAAAATTAGCATCACCTCAGTTGCCTCAGACATGGACATGTCTCTTTGCTCTGTTCTCCATTTGCTTGAGGATTGGGCTCTTGGTTTTCTCTCTTTAAGCTGCACGTTCTCCAAGCCAGCTGGGGCTTTGAGTGCTGACAGACGGGTGCCATGAATGGGGCACTCCCAGCCTATCGAGGCTGATGGTCCATATTTGACAGCATGAGAGTGCCTTGAGTGTTGGAAGAAAACCCGTTTCATGGCACGGCTGTGTAGTGCCTCATCCTGAGAGCAAGGTTATACTTTGCTGATGTAAAACCCCAAATCAATATGGGGACTTGGTGAAGGAGGGGAGAGTAGATCCCGCTGGTAGAGCTGCTTTGAGACCCAGGCTGTGATCCCTGCATGCGCATTGCAAGAAGCAAGGCAAGGATTGCAGCCACAGGTTGGGAGCCTGCAGGGAGATACAGATGTTGAAGGACAAGAGAGGTTTTGTAAATGGCCCATGCCTGGATGCTCAGCACTAGGTAGGAAAGCTGAGGACCACAGACTGGGAAGAGAGGTCACAGGAGGAGACTCAGAGCTCTAGGTTTGCCCCCGGAGGCTCCAGGAACTGGCCATGTGAGGGAGGACCACCTCTCGGGCAGGACAGGCAAGGTCCAGAAAGGTATGGGGAGTTTTTAATGATGGTGGTTGAGAAGAATGAAAAGGTCTTCAGAGGGTGACTGAGCAGCCGCTTGCTCTGGAGGCGCAGTTGGAGCGGTGGGGAGTGGTGGAGGGGTGGCTTTGAGTTTTGTAGCTCAGCCTGTGTCTGGAAAAACAGCCTTGGAGCTGCTGGGCTGGGAAGGGGACAGTGCCTGCGCCCCTGTGATAGCAGATAGAGTTTTAGCGAAAAACACAGTACAGTCACCACAACCCATGGCTGGCAGGTGCCAGGGATGGGACGGATTCATCTCTGCTGCTGGGAAGCAAAGAACTTGTGAGCCCTGTCCTTGGCTGAGGGCACAGCGGCTGCAGCTGCACAAGGAGCCAAAGCGGGGCCGAGGTGTGTGCCCAGCGCTGGCACCCAGCCAGTTCTGCTGTGGGGCACTCCCTGGGGCGCTTTGGCCCTGCCAGCCAGTGCAGCACAGCCAGGCACAGCTGGAGGACAGCGGGCACTAGAGCCCACGCCAGCGGCACCTTTGGACGCAGCCACCCTATTTTGGGAGAAGAGGTTTTAGGCAGGTGGGAGGGATGCCCACAGGACAGGGTGTGCTGGTGATGCTGGAAGTCTCCTGCCCAGCGCAGGTCCCCAGAGCAGGTGACTCAGAGCTGGTGAGCTCCAAGTGACCTTGTGGCCACTCTTGTGGCTGCTTCCACCAGGGTGGCACGGGGTGATGGACAGGCTCCCTGGAGAGGGCTGGGGCCAAATGGGCACGACTCTGCCCTGGGCCACCCAGCCGGGTCTTACCACAATCACCGCCTGGCACTGCCAAGCTCAGCGGTGGTTCAAGCCAAGTGCATCTTCCCAGGGACTCGCAGGGTGTCAGAGCCACTTTCACCAGGGAAGTGTCTGGCCCACAGGTTTGAGCACAGAGCAGCTTCCCCTGCTGCGCGCCAGCTGTGGATGCCGGGATGCCGGGAGGAAGGCGCCCAAGAGCCCCCCGAGGCACGGGGCAGCCTGTCAGTGCTGCGCAGGGCTCCCCTGGGACAGGCGGTGCTGAGCAGCAGGGAGGCTCATCCTTCGTGGAAGAAGTGGAGCCTCAAGGAGATTGGCCTGGGTAATTGGCTCAGGAGAGCAGGCCTCTTAAAAGTCAATTAGAGACTTTTAAAAATAAATCAGACTGGAACATTGCGAGGGCTGCCAGAAAGTTTGGGCGAGGTCAGAGTTGCTTAACGTTTGTTGTTGATTAGATTCAACCATTTTTTTGGTTGGGATAACTTCTGCACCGCTGAGTCAGACTGCTTCGGGGGCTAAGCCAAGAGCGTCTCCTAATGTGGCCATTTAAGGCATGGTGGGCTGAGAGCTGATGGGCAGCCTGAAGAAGACAGTACACCCCGCTGTGAGCTGGGAGGCTGGGGGGTTTTCCTTTGTCTTCGCCCTCTCTGCCTCGGTTTTCCCTTCTGTGAAGTGCTTTGAAGTCGGTGGGTGGGAAGAGGCAAGCGAAGGAATTATAGTCGTCTTGTCTTGGGTAGAAACTGCACTCAAGAGCAGCACGAGGAGTTTGTCCAGGTTAAAAAAATGAGTGCGGATTTGTAGGACAGCATGTGATGTGCACATGTTTCTGCTCCAAGTCTCCGCTACAGCTGAGCTTGGCAGAGTCCGAGCCCACACATGCAGTTTCACAGGCTCAGGGTGGGGGACTCTGGAGCAGTCGTCCTGTCTCTCCATATCCAGTTTGGACATGGGTTTGGGTGCCTTGGTCCTGTCATCAGTCATTGGATGACACCGCACCTCTCCTCCAGCCACATTGCCAAACCTTCCCTTAGCTCCCAGACCTGACCTCGGAGTGGCTCTAACCAGTGTTGTTCATCCTGTTGTTCATCCAGCAGTGAGTAGCTGGTCTCTAAAGCAGAGTGAGGAACCTGCGTTTCTTGAGAAGCTGAAGGAGGAGAGGATCTGTAGGCAGGCTAACGTGGAGTGTCCTTTCCCATTGCAGCGACCACCCGCTGAGCCAGCTGGTTTCAGACTCAGACTCGGAGATGGACAGTGTGGAGCAGCTGGCCCTGGGCAGCACGGACACCCTCTCCAATGGGCACAAGGCTGACCTGGAGGCTGCCAAACGCCTGGCCAAGAGGCTCTACAACCTGGATGGCTTTAAAAAAGCAGATGTGGCCCGTCACTTGGGGAAGAAGTACGTGTGGGTATTCGCAAGGAACGGGTTCTGCAAGGGCCCCACCTGCACCCGCGGTGTACCCACAGCTGCTGCCCTTGCAGGGCACCAAGCTGGCAGAGAATAGCTGGCAGAACCCCAGAGCCCACTCCCCATGACTGGTACACCTGGCACAGATGTACCAGGTATTCCCTCTAAAGGTCTTAAAACCTAAGAGACATGCAGGTTTTGGTACCTTCCTGCTATGACTGCATCGTAGATGCTTCAGTAAGGTGTCAGGGCAGGGGGACGACTAGCCGACCTCTCATGGGCCCTTCCAGCTCTAGCTTCTCCAGTTTCTCTTACATGCCCAGTATTTCCATTGCATCTGTGCGTGACTCCTCTAAGTTTCATTGGAGTGTGGGGTGTCTCTGTCCCCAGCATGCTTCCCACGGCCCTGGGGAGCTCTCAGCCTCCTGGAATCCACCCCACGCCTGTGTGCCTTTTGCTGTCCACACGATCTGGTCGATCCGACTCTCGCTCCCCCCTTTTCTATTTCAGCAACGAGTTCAGCAAGATGGTGGCAGGGGAATATCTGAAGTTCTTCGTGTTCACGGGGATGAGCCTGGACCAGGCTCTCAGGTCAGAGCTGAGTGCGTGTACATGTGTGTGTGTGCGGTGGCCACCCAAGTGGGGTCCTAGCAGACCATGCCCTCCACAGCTCTGCACCCGCACAGGGATCTGGGACCCTACGGCTCCCACTTGGAGATCCCCTTACCTCTTATATGGCAGGGGTTGGTCTCTCAGCCACAGAACTGCAAAAGAGCATCCCTGGTCTTAATTCACCAGTCAGTGCAGTTGTGTGACAGCCACGTTCACCTAGGACAGGCTTTCCAGGCCTTAAGCCCAGAGCCTCTTGGCGTCACCCCCACCTCCTTCCCCGGCGTAGTGCCCAGGGCTGGCTGTAGGTCTCTGCGATGTGCCGGAAGGGTATGATGCTGTGGGCTTGGAGGGGAGTCCTGCAGTGGGTTGGGGGGGATGCGCGATGGCCGGGCTTCATCTGGCACACAGGGGGGTCTCCAGACCAGAAAGCACAGCTCCACTCCTGTGCAAGGTGGGTTGGAGAAGCTGCTGGTGGCCTTCAGGTGTGACCAATGCTGCTGCTGCTGCTGCTTCTTCAGGTCCTTTCTAAAGGAGCTGGCCTTGATGGGAGAAACACAAGAGCGAGAGCGAGTGCTGGCTCATTTTTCTCAGCGCTATTACGAGTGTAATCCCAACGCCATCTCTTCGGAGGGTAAGAAACCATGCGTGTCCGTGTATGCGTGTGTGTGTGTTTCAAGCGAGCCCACGCGTTCATCAACTCGGTGAAGGTGCTCAAACCGAAACCAGAGAGCAGGCTGAGAGCCTGTACTGATGCCTTAGGAGAGAGCCCCAGTTATGGAGATGTCATTTCCTTCAAGTGACAGATGCTTTAGATTTTTTTTTTTTTAAAACAAACTGCTCTGGTTGGATCATGCATAATTAGGGCTCAACCCATCCTTAATTCTGACCTTGAGCAGATTAGCACAAGAGGCGAGAGAAGGCCCTCCTCACCAAATAGACCCCAGCTTTCAGACCCTCGGCTCAGGGAGTGGCCAGGTGAGAAAACTCGGGTGCCTGGCACCCGGGGCGGCACAGACACCCACTTTGTACTGTTTCACATCTTTGCGCCTCTCCTGTGTGCATTCACATGCTGGGTCTGCTCTGGGCTGGCTCTGGGGCAGGTGAGGTTTGGGCTGCCTGGCTGGCAGAGGGCTGTGCCGGTCCCACCTTGCTGTGCTAGGAGCTCTGCAGGATTAGCTGCAGCATCGCTGCCTGGCTGAAGGGGCTGCAGGCTTGGAATGGAGTTTGTACGCTCAGGTTTGGGACCAGCTTTAATTCAGTGGCCTCCTACCTACTCGCCCGCGTGCTGCCAGCACCACGCTGACTGCTGTGTGCCCCGCGTGCCTGGGGTGGGAGGAGCGGGCTCGGGGCTGTCTTGGGGGCTCAGAGCCCCCATGCCCTGCCTGACGTGCTGAGGGGCTGGAGCACCAGCTGCGGGGCCGAGCCAGGGGCTCTAACTCCTGTCCTGTGCTTGTGCTTCAGACGGAGCCCACACACTCACCTGCGCCCTGATGCTGCTAAACACAGATCTGCATGGACATGTAAGTTCCCACTGCCATCGGGCCCGTCTGTCCCTGCACTGTCTGTCCCCACCACCCTGAACCGCAGGTATGGGACCCTGGACCCGCGAGGGCTGGTCACCTCTAATGTGTCTGGGGAGGAGAGAGAAGAAAGGCTGAGACAGGGAGCTGGTGAAGGAGAGTGGGGCTTTGGAGGAGATGTGCTGAGCTGGAAGATGTGGAGGTGGGATGAGGACAGAGAGGAAAGTGGACAGGGAGAGAGGGTGGGAGTGAGACTCCAAAACTAGCTGCCATGGGAGTGGGTAGCACCCAACTTAGAAAAAGGAGGCTATTTAAAACTCCCAGAGTTTAGGCAAAGCTGGCAGCTTCCCCGCACCTTCAAGCAGCCTCCCTGAGACCTGGCTGGTCCCTCACCCCCTGCAGAGACGGGCGGTCTGTTCCTGGGCTGTGGGACCTGCTCCAGCCAGCACCGGCCCTCTGGCCCAAAGGTAACCCCCCGCGTTTCTCTCCCCCTGGCTCCCCCAGAACATCGGGAAGAGAATGTCCTGCTCTGACTTCATTGGCAACTTGGAAGGGCTCAACGGAGGCACTGACTTCCCCAAGGAGCTGCTCAAGGTAAATTCGGTTGCTCTCCCTGGCCAGCCAAGCAGCAGGAGCAAAAGTGAGAGCTTTGGGTGGGATCACATGGATGACTATGTGGGATGCAATGAATGTGTCCATCTTCATGCAGGAACGGTGGTGGTCCTTTGGCCCTCCGCTTTCCTCCTGCCTTGCTGAGGGGAACATGGGTTGCCCCGTTCCCCCAGGAGGACAGCTCTCACTGTCCTGGGGACCCTGATGCTCTCACTGCTCTTGCTCTGCCTGCATCGCAGGCAAGAGGGCACATGCAGGGCCAGCTTACTAGGGTTTTTTGCTGGGTGTAAGGCAGCAGGGGGAGGCTGCAGCACTGCAGCACAGCCCCGCGCAGCTCTGCCCGCAGCCCAGCAGCGGGGAGGCTGCTCTGCTAAAAATGGCCTGTTCCCTCTGCAGCTGCGGTGCTTCCCACCGCCGCTTTTCAGCCGCCTCTGTATGGGAGCCGTGCTGGGGAGGGGGAGCGAAAGGCAGTGCGAGGAACCACGTGTGGGGCAGGCTGCAGCTCCTCACCTGAAGCACCACTCTGCTTCGGGGAGCCCCTGCCCATGCAAGGGGGAGTGGGGTCCCGGGCGGGTGAGATGGGGAAAGCGCTGTCGGCCTGCGCAGGGGAAGGGCCCGGTGAGGAAAGGTGCCTGAAGGGGTTGTGCCTCTTCTGGGCAGCCTTTGCCAGGCTCAGCCAGAGAAGACACCCTCTGCCTTCTGACCCACTGCTTTCGGCTGCTTGGTGCTTGGGTCCCCACACAGCCTCAGGGGGCAGAGAAATGGGGAAAGCCTCTCCCACTGCCCTCCCTGCGGCAACCTGCGCTAGTCCTGTTACCCTGGGTAGGATGCCGCCTCCTCGGCAGACCTGGCTGGCAGGCCGTGCCTGGGGACTGAGGCTCCTGTGCGAGTGTGCTGCACAGCTGGCTGGCTAATTTTAGCCCTCCGGGAGCACATGCGTTTCTTAAGGGCAGCAGGGGAGGAGAAGGGCTGGCAGGCTTCAGAGGAGCTTCCCAAAGCTCAAGCCTGGGTCTTGGGCAGCTCCAACAGCACAGAAGAAGGATCCTAGGGGCTCTTTCAAGCTTGCCTGGGGAGACAGCGCAGGCTGCTGCCCCACAGGCTTCAGAGCTGGAGGTCTTGAGGTGGCCCCCACCCACAGCACTCGCCTCCAGGGAAACAAAGGACAACAGGGCAGGACCTAGGTGGCTGCAGGGGACACAAGGTCATCATCCCTTGTGACTCTGGTGACAGCATCAGGAATAGACCCACGGGGAGCCTGGGAGCTCCCCTTGTCTCTGGCTGTGGGGAGTCCCAAGACAAACACAGCACGATGCCTGAGAGCGGGTGGCAGCTTGAGTCAGATGAGAACTTTATCTACTACTAGATAATACATGTAAACAATCCCAGTTTTATGCAGAAGAAACAAAAACACTTCAAAGCTTGTGCTTTCACAGCTGAGCACCACGTCCCCCTCACTGGCAGCGCCTCACTGTGCCCTGCTCAGCGCTACTGCTGGAGCTAAGGCAGCGATGCCTTACTGGCACTCAGCTGCTGCTGCTGGAAACCTTTTCCTCTGGCTCTGAAAGCTCCCCTGGAGAATCGTACTCCGCAGGCAGGGCTGCCCAGCTCTCCGACTTGGGTGTCCTCCCCACCGGGGCAGGGAGCCATGCTGGGAATATAAGAACCCATATAATGCCGTGCCCGAGGATGCCCACATCTGCAGGCTTGGACCCGAACTCCTGTGGCCAAATGAAGGCAGTTGTCCACCCTGCAGGGAAGGAGGTGAAGCGGGACATCCTGGAGCTGGTGGTATTTTGGTTAGCTCTTGAGAGGTTGCTCTTCTCTTGTCAGTGTGATTTTAGCCCAAGCCCCCTGGGATTTCACTCACTGTTGCTGGTTGTCTATTTCAGATGTGGACTTGACCTTTACATGACTGATCGCTTCGCAGAGCCTTAGCTCTTCTCCATCTTCCTTACTCTTTTAGCTTAACCTTGTGCTTTGCTGGCTGGTAACAATACAGTAGGGCCAGATCAGACCCCATTTCTCCCTGGTGCTGCTTAGTGATTGCAGGAGTGAGCCAAATCTGTGCTGCCTTCCAGCCTAGGAGCCGGAGCACTTCACAGATGTTAATGAATTAAGACTGACAATGCAGTCGGGTCCCCGGGGGAGGAAGGTAGGATGGGCCCCCACCTTCCAGCTTGGAGGCACAACGGCAGGGCTCAGACGCTCAGAGTGCTGGGTAAATTATTAGCAATATGTGGGAAGAAAGCCCTGGCTTCCACCTCTGAGCTATAATCTCAGGAACCCTTGCTCAATCTAATGCCCTGGGCTATTTTTTTTTGCCTGTTTCCCCTGGGAGCAATACGTTGCCCTGCCCCTGTGTCTCCCATGGCTGGTCTCCGGGGCAGCCCAGGATGTCTGATGGACTGGGCACGCATGCCCCCTCCCTCACCAGTTTTGCCCAGCGATCACTGTGCCAAGCAGTCAGGACAGAGTGGAAAATTTCCCCTCTCCACTGGCCGCATCTCCTACTCAGTCAAGCCTAACTAAATTACGCATCGATTCTCATGCCTTCTGCAAGGATGCCCAGCCCTTTGCTTCTTCATGGGAACAGCTCCCTTGAGCACCCACGTCCTGCTCTTAACCAGCTGGGCGGCTCTAGCTACTGATTTTTCTGGCCTGACCTCGAAGGAATGGGCAGGAGTTAAGTGTGGGGTGGGCACTGAAGATGGAAGGTCTGAGATCTCCTACCAGCTCAGCCCTTTGGAGGTCCCTGGTGCTGGCTGGGCTGCAGCAGCAGCTCTGAAGGCTGCCCAGCTGGCACAGAGTGGAGGTGCTGCCTGCCCGATGGAGCCCAGGAAGCCCCTGAGATATCACCACCACTGCCCCCCAGCCCCATGAGCCCCGAGAGTCCAGCCACCTGCTCTCGCTCTCCCTTGTGGGGCGGAAAGGAGGCAGGGAGGGCCAGCTGGTGCACCGGGAGCAGCTCCGGGGGCAGCTCCGGCAACTCCTGTGGCATCAGCGCCAGGGATAGCGTCCCACCAGGCGGGATGCTCGCCGCTGCCTCCGCGGGCCCGGCTCCACCGCTCGGTTCGGTTCGGCTCGGCTCGGCTCGCCCCCGCTCGGTT
>NW_009206401.1:8718-12950 GCF_000690835.1 Fulmarus glacialis | reverse complement strand
CACCGAGGCGGCAGTGACATGTCGAAGGCGGGCAGCTGCCTGGAAGGAGAGCTGGGGAATGAAATCTGCTCCTGCTCTCTCTGCCTGGTCCAATGCTGCCGAGAAATGCTTCTTTTTAGTTTTGCACGGCTCCGTTGTTCCTCTGATGTTTCAGGCCAGGGGGGCAAAGAGGTTTCCCTCTTTGCTTGGGGACAACCCCCCAAAGCAGCTGCATGCTCTGGGGGATGCTAGTGCAAGGACCAGTGACACCCCAGCACCTGCATGCTCCCAGCTGCAGGGCATCTCTCCAGAGCTCAGGGGGTGTCTCAGATCATGGCTTTCCACCTCCTTCCACTGCAGCCCTTCCTCTAAGCAAGGGTTTTGCTGTCACCCCCCGGCAGAGAACGCTGGGCTTGTCCAACAGTCCTTGATGGGCATCCTTCTGCCTGGACACCTCGGAAGCACCCAAAGGGGCTCAGGAAAGTGTCTCCCACTCCCCGTGTCTGACAGCAGCCAACGCCGTGCCACAGGCAGGGGTGGTAGCCAAATCCGCAGAGAGCAGGGATGACAGCTGGCAGGGTAACATGCCCCTGTAAGGCAGGCAGAGGTCCTATACCTTCTCACTGGCATTTGCTTGCTGTGCCAAGCCCAGCTCTCCTGCAGCACAGCATGTGCCAGGAGGGGACATTCAGCCTGTCCAGTGCTCACAACTGCATCACCCACTTATGAGCTGGACCTTCCCCCAGCGGAGGCTTGGGCTGTCCTGCCAGCCCCTCTCCCTGCTCCCACCGCAGGTGCCCGGGGCTGCAGCCTCCGAAGCAAGTGCCTGGCCTGATGCAGTCTGGCTGACGGTCGGGTGCGGAGGTTGGCACTGGCTGGGCAAGTGGCAGAGGGCAGATACAGAGCCACCCTCCCTGTGCCACTGCTTGTGCTGTACCGCTTTTATCCTGCCAAGCCACCTCCACCCTGCCTTCGCTCTTCACCTCCTCCACAGCCTCCGCAGGCAGGCTGCCTGGCAGCATCCCTCCCCCTGGCTGGGGTCTGGATCCAGCCGAGCTGGCGTGGGCTGTGCCGTGTCTCTCTCTCAAGGCCTCCTGCCTGGGACCGAGCACTATCTGTGATGCTTTGGGAGCTGCTCCATCCTTCTCGGCATCAGTTAGAGCAGAGGATGTTCCCTGAGAAAGAAACAGCATGCATCAGCTTCAATTTTTTATGCTCTCCACAGGCAGAGAGGAGAGGGGAGCAGGCTGTGCTGGGCACAGGCATTGCACCCCAGCGGCTGCCAGTGCTTGTGGCAGAGGCGCCTGCAGCTTCGCTCACTTGTCTCCCCCATCCCCGTCACTTTTAAACAAGCTCTCCCTGCCACAGAAACATCTCTTGTTCAAGCACTGCAAAAACATTCTTTGTACTTTGAATAGGACTTTTGAATGTGCGGCAATGTGCCAGGCGCCGACAGCCAAGGCAGGGAGGGAACAGCTAGCCCCGGCAGCGCAGAGTGGGAGCGGAGGCAGCAAACCCCGCTCTGCCCTCGGGGACCAGCCCCTGCGCAGTCCCAGTGCTGGATGAGTGCTGCCGGGCCCCTGCCTGCAGCTGGGGCTCCCCTTGCCTGCACCCTGGCCCTGCACGTGGTCGCTGGAGTTTAGGCACGTGTGTGTGTCAAGTCCCTGCCTGCCACACGTGGGTGTCTGCCCTCCGCTGCCAGCCCGCTCCTGGCTTGCAGTGCTTTATGGTTTTATGGTTTTGGAGTGTCACCCATGCCTTACAGATGGCTTGAGTGTCCCCGGGGATGTGCTGTGGGGTGCCCCCAGGGAGCACGGGCACTGAGCTGGGTTGGGCACTGGAGCACAGGTCCCAGGGCTGCCCTTGCCACATCCTGTCCCTAACACTCTGCCACCCCCTGCAGAGTGTCACGCTGAGATGGCAAGCACCCATGGGGCAGAGCCCAATGCCGAGGACACAGCTGAGACCGAAGAGGCCATCTATGAGGAGGTGATGCCCTGCAACAGGATGGAGCTGAGCCAGCGGCTGGCTGTGGAGGAGCTCATCACCACTGAGGCCAGCTACGTCCACAACATCCAGCTCTGCGTGTCGGACATCCGGGCACACCTCCAGAAGAAGCAGGTGAGAGGGGTACACCCCCCTGCCCAGGGGGTGAATTTGTTGAGAACTGCAAGATGCCCAAATCACTGCAGGGAGGTCACCACAAGCTCACCTTCCACCTTCCCGGGCTCCCCCCAATCAGCCAAGGTCTTTGGTTGGATGGACATTGGGTCTGACCCAGTACAGCTGTCCTACGGCTTTAATCCTGCATCTGTAATATGAAAAGGCCTCCTTGCCCCGCTCGGGAGCACAGCCAGGTCTCAGCATCCCCAATGCCTCCTGAAACAGAGCATTGCTCCAGCTCCTCAGGTGTCGCATGGGGCAGCTGGAAGGACACAAGTGCTCAGGAGGGCGTGAGTGCCTCCAGAACACATGGTCCACCTCTGTCAGATGTATTTGGCTTACCCTGGGGCATCTTTGTTCCCTTCAGCTGCCTGATCTTGACCTGGAAGGACTCTTCTCTAACACCGATGACATCCTCCACGTCTCCAGACGGTTCCTGAAGGGTCTTGAGGCCACGGCTACCCAGGAGCACGAGCAGCTGCTCTGCATCAGTAAGTGGTGCAGCACTGAGAGCTGACCTGCGCCCACCCATGCCTTTGCTGGTGCTGGCAGTGCCGCTGCCCAGCGCTGTGTCCGGGTGCAGCCTCCAGCCCGCCTGCCCTGACACCTCCTGCACCTCCCTCAGCTCTGGGAAGCGCTGCTGCTTGCACACCACTGTCCACAGGCAGCCACCCACACTCACCCCACAGGGGCAAGGCAGAGCTGGCCAGCCTGCAGAAAGTCGGGGGGGGCCAGCATCAGGCCCAGCTTAGCAGAGGTGCCCGGGGTGCAGAGCACTGCCCTGGCACGTTTGGCTGGCACTGCTCTGCAGGCTTCACCCTTCCAGCAGGCTGGGGAGAAACCTCCGCCTTTCTCTGAGGCTATAGGAAAGGACCATCTTTTCCAGCCTTGCTGTCCTTCCCCAGGCGCCCTGTTCCAGGAATTCAAGGAAGAGATGGAGACCGTCTACAAGATCTACTGTGCCAGCTATGAGCATGCCCTCCTCCTGGTGGAGAGCTACCGCAGGGACCCCAGGCTGCAGGAGGAGATCTTGGAGACACTGAATGCAACAGTGTAGGTACCTGCTGTTGAGGCCCCCGCCTCCCTCTCCCTGTATTACCCTCTGGCTTTGCCCTTCTCTTCTCTGGACACGTTGCCTGCATGAGTACGTGCCGCCAGGCTGAGTGTAATATCATGGCCATCAGCTTTGTAGCATTGCCTGGTGTGACCCCTGGCAGCCTGTCCTGCAACCTTGGGGCCGCTTGCCAAAGGGGCACTACAGGTTGGTGGTCTTTTATGGTGGACCCCAAAACAACGGATGGGGTGGCACCCACAGCTCCTGCCTGCTCCACAGCCCAAGAGGCTGTGCCCACAGAGGGCACATGTTCCCCAGCTTGACCAGAGAGACGGGCTGGACCCGGGGGACCCGCTGAACCCCTCCTGAAACATCGAGGGGGCCGCAGCGCTCGAGGGGGGTTGCAAACACTGTGGGAGCCAGGAGAAGCAGGAGTGGCAATGGAGGAGCTGCTGGGATTTGTTGCTCTGTTTCAGGGCACAGGCAATTTGAGTCCCAAACAAGTGATACCTTGCATGCGGGTAGAAGGGGAGTCCTGCCTGCAGCCTGCCTGCACTTTGCCCACACCCTCCCTCCCCATTGTCCCGGACCAAGCGCCGATCCCGTGCCTCCTAGCTAAACAAGTGCAGCACTGTTCAGGGAGGCAGGGTGCCCGCCCGGGGCTGGCACTGCCTTTGGGGCTACTGCCTTTGGGGCTGGCGGGGACAGCGTCCCCCTGCCAGCGCTCCGGGGGGTGGCCCCACAGCTGGCGGGGAGCAGGGGTTCACAGCCAGAACCCCCTCATGGCTGCTGGGCACAGCTTGCCTGCGGGTCCAAGGCAGAAAAGCTTCTCTGCAGCTGGAGAGGCACTGCTTTCTCCCCAAAATACTCGCAGAGAAGCTGGGGGGAGCAGCAGGGCAGGAGGGCAGCCCTGCACGCCGACCTCGAGCGATTCCCCACTTCATCAGGCCTCACACGGGTGCGTCGGACCTCAGCTTCTTCCTGGTGATGCCGGTGCAGAGGGTCACCAAATACCCGCTGCTGCTGGGGAAGATCC
>NW_009206401.1:3904-8697 GCF_000690835.1 Fulmarus glacialis | reverse complement strand
AGCGCCAGCGCCTACCCAGCCCTGCAGGCAGCCGTCCGCACCATGGCCCAGGTCAACGCCAACATCAACGAGTACAAACGGCGCAGAGAAGTAGGTGAGCGGGCAGGGAGCACGGCGCAGGCAGGGGGCACGGCGTCTGGGAAGCCCCATCCCAACTCCAGTGGTCTCCCCTTGGTGTTGCACTAATTCCCACTTAAATCAGTTCAAAGCTCTCCCGCCCTCCACCCATCCTGCCCGGTGGAGACACAGGCTTGTGCAGGCAGCTCCCGGCACTGCTCTGGTCCTGCAAATGCCACTCTGGGCAAGACCTGAAGGCTGCAGGAGCAGGGTGGCATGGGGGGACTGAGCACAAAACCAGTCTGTCTGCATTCCTTGGAGCTGGGGAATGGGGAGGAATAGTGGTGCCCTTGGGATAGGAGAAATCAGGCTCCCCACAAACAGGAGCTTGCCCTTCTTTTTGGTTTTCATAGTACTTTCCCCCGGGCTACCCTTCTTTGATGTGGGTTGTGCTTATCCTGTTGATCATGACTTATCAGCTCCGGGGCCTCGGTGCTGTTTGCCCACTCAGGCTGCTGAGGATGGTCCCCTGAAGTTTTCTCTTCTGATCTTTTTTCCTCTCACCTTGTGTGCCCCCACCCGAGGCAGCAACCAAATACAACAAGGCCGAGCACCTGACGCTGCGGGACCGCTTCGCACGCCTCAACACGCACTCCATCGCCAAGAAGACCACGCGGCTGAGCCGGCTTTTCATGCACGAGGCTGGCATCGTGGCCAAGGTGGGCAGCCCGCACCCCACTGCCTGTGGACCCACTGCCTCTCCTTGGGTCATTTCTGGGGCTTTCCACTGCCTCCTGAGATGCCTCACCAGCGGCGTGCTGTCACATGAGCCACAGTCCCATTTTCGAGCAGCCTAAGGCTGGCTCCTGGTCCCCAATCCCAAGGACCAGCAGTGTAGGAGGGATGCAGGCACACACCTCGCTCCCTGCCTCAGAGCGCTGCAGGGGAGTGCTTTGGCCCCCAAAGGACCCACAGGATCCTCAGGCATCCCAGCAAAAGGAAAGACACCCTGGTATTTCCCAGCGCCACACTGAAAGCCCTGTTCCTGCATGCATCCCAAGTATCCTAGATCTTGGCCCTTTTCAGATTCCTGAAGCCTCTCAGGGTCTCCCCTTCCCCTGCCCAGCACTGTGAGCTTCAGGCAGGTGCCTGGCTGCTTTTTACATTAGCACCCAGTGAGGGGCATCAGCCCTACCCAAGGCATTGCCTGGCCTGCCCGTTCTGGGGATAAGCTGCCCCTTGCCTTGCAGACAGAAGACAGGGAGTACGACGACCTGGAGGAGAAGTTCCAGTGCGTGGTGTCCAGCGTGGCTGTGCTGAAGGAGAATGTGGCATCCTACCTGGGCAATTTAGAGGTAAAACCCTGATAACTTGCAGGGGGTTGGGCCCATCCAGGCCTTGGGACCTGTTTTTCTTGGGGTTGCAGAATACTTTCAAGCCCTATGGAAACCAGTGTCAGTTGGGGATGTTCAGTGACTTGCATCTCTGAGCTAAAGATGTTGTGCCACGGGCACATCAAGGATCGCTCAGGTCCAGCAGAGCTTAAAACAAAGTCAAGGCTTCATTGACACAGTCTGAGCTGGGTGTCATGTGAGAATAATCGGTCCTTAAACTGATCATTATTTCAAGGCATTAAATAGCTGAGAAGGCTAAGTGTTGTTCAGCCTGGGAATTCTTACATAACAGGTATAAGACAAAAGTGTTCCCAAACCAGGGAAACAAACTTCCCTTCTAAAATGACCGGGCTGAGCAGCTGCTGTGATTTTCTCATGGAAATCCCCTGGGACATCTGAGGGAAATGAAAGTATGAGCAATGGCAGAACTTGAAATCCCCAGACACTGTATTATCAGGAAAGTCTCAGGAAATGGCAGAGGGTTCAGAAAGCAGCAATTCAAGGGCTGGCAAGACCTTGTAATGAAAATATTGGCAAGGGCTCCACATATAGGATTGGGAAGGAAGAAAAGGGGACAGAAAGACTCCCTGTAGCCCAAAGAGCAGGTAAAATAGAAATAGAATAGAAAACAGAAGGATGGCAATCTGTATGTCCGTGAGATGTGGCATCAGCTAGGGGGACAGGGTATGACCGTTCCTTGGGACATCAAGTGCTCCTGGGGCCCTGCCTGGCACTGCCCTCCGGTGAGCTGCATCTCTGTAAGCCAGCTTCTTTGCTTCAGCCAGGACATCAAGTGTCTGCAAATAGGCTGGGCAGCCTAGATAATAAGGAGTCCTGCTGGGGCTTGGATGCAGCTTCAGAGGAGCTACTGGTGGGGGAAGGTGGGGCTGCATACATGCCCTGTCGCTCTCCCTCTGAAAGCTTCTCAAAGGCATCCTGAGGAGCCGATGAAGACATGTTCTCATAGGGCAGAGACAGCCTGGCCTCTTTATGCTGGCTGGCAGTTCCGTCTTGTGCATCTGTCTGTACCAGTGCCCTCACCACCAGGAGAGGCAAATTTTGATGCATACAAGATCATCACAGCCACCTCTGCTTGTGTAAGAGGCCCTGCAGGGTTGAGGAAAAGCACACAGGTCTCAGAGCTGCTGCCTTCTGCTCAAAGGGTCAATCCTTTTCCCCTTTTATATTTCCATCTCCAGTCCTTCCTGTGGCAAGGAGGACTACAAAGGAAGGGTCTCCTAAACATGACCACAGGCAAAAAGACAGGATTTAGGACAGAGGTGGGCCTCTCTTAGTGCCCTGATGGCAGCCATGGTTGATGAGAATCAAACAGAAACTGCTCCAAGGGGCAGCAAAGCCAAGCCCAGGAGGAGCAGGAGGCCAGGCTTCCCTTGGCACCAGCAGCAGGCTGGGGCTCTGGGAGCTCTGTGCTCCCTTCTCTGGGTCTAGAGGTTGTGCGTCAAAATCTGCCTCCAGGCAGGAAGGAGGCTGCAGCCCACAGCATTAACATTAGAGCAAAGCCTCTCAAAGCAGAGGAGGGTCTCCACCCAAACCATCCCTAGCTGCTTTCCTTTCCCACCAGTCTCACTCTCCATGCAGAGGCAGGAGGGGAGATTTTGTACACAAATACAAGACACTCCATGAAGCTACTGGAGTACCAAACCCAAGTGTCAAAGCACCAGGCAACATCAAGCTGGGGCAGGCTGCCTTCGGCCACAGGGCAGCCTTGGCCACCTTGCTGGGGTAGGGGTGCTTTGGCAAGCTGGTGTATGACCCCTGCTCAAGGAGAGAGGTTTGTTAACACCTAAGTGAGCTCCCTGGCTTGCAGACAGGAGTAGCCCAGAGCATCAGTCCTACTGGGCTGCTAGCACAGAACACAGAGGCTGGGACATTGGCCTGTCTTTGGGAACACAGGGATAGGTTACAGATGGATTAGCTAGTGTTGGGCAGCTTCTGCAGGTCAGGTCTGATGGCTTTCTTCTGCTGCCCACCCCACACAAGCAGGAGCTGCAGATCGACAAGGGACCTGCCCAGCAGTACCGCCGCTTTGCAGAATACCTCCATTGCACTGTTTTCCCAGAGTTTGTAAGTGGTCCTTCCCTGTAGATCTCCTTTGGGGTCACAGCCAAGCATTGCTCTCACACCTTCTTCCAGGATACAGCAGGAGCTGGCTCCAGGGCAGGGCAGCCAAGAGCTGAGGGGGACCCCAGGGCAGGCAGTGTCCTCACCAACAGGCACAGTCCCCTGGGGCCTGAACATGAAGGGGCAGGTAACAGGATCCATCAGCAATCCCAGACACACAAAGTGAAGAACCAGCTCCAGGGTCCATCTGGGACACAAAAGGAGACAGGGCCAGAGACATGGCTACAACACAGCTCTAAAGTCCATCCAGGGCTAGAGACAAGCTGCAATGTCCATCTGAGGGGTCCATCTAGGAGCTGAGCTACCTACAGCAGAGGTCCAAAGTCCACCCTGGAGAGAGAGGCAGAAACCAGCTTACCCACAGCAATATTTAAGCAGTAGCTGAAGGCCCTTAAATGGGCTGTGGGCAGGGGTGTGGGTGGAGGCTCCAGGTGAGTCTGATCTGGGCCATTAAAGACTGTGTCTTCAGGGCCCTGACATGTTCATGGGCAGCCATGCAGGCAGGGCTGTAGCAGAGCACAGGATGGTGGGAAACCAGGTGTACTGTTTATTTGACTCACACAAGGTGTTTGCCACCAAACCTCAGTCCAACCTACCCACACCTTGTGGGCATCCATACTCGCCCAAGAGCCCCCCATCTGTCTCCTTCCACCACCCCTGCTTGGTTCTCCAGGACTCCCTTTTGGGTGGTGGCTGCCATCGTGAATGCAGTCAGGGAGGTTTTCTGAGCAGTGAAGAGTGTGGCAGGGCAGCCTGAACCCCACAGCTGGATGCTGGCATTCCCAGGGAGTGCCAGCACGGGGAGGGAGGGTAGCTACGTGGGATAACCACACAGACCCTGGGCTGAGGGCCTCTGTCAAACCAGGACACTATGACCTGCATGGGACAGTCACTGCAGCACCCGCCTTGGCCCATGGGACTTTGCATGTGAGGGTCCTACCCCATCATTTGCATGGAGCACAGGTTTTGAATCGTGGCATGCATAACTGCTCTCTGCCAAGGGTTTGCTTTGGTTGGCATCCTATGTGCCTTCAGGGAAGGATGTCTCAGATGCTCCCCACTCCACACAAGCCCTCCAACAGGTCCCCGAGCCTTTTCTCCTGTGTAAGACAGTGCCCCATGCAGACAGCTGGGCCTGTCTGGGGGGCTCAAGTGGAGATTTGGGTTCTCTCGCCCCACAGAAGCGACGGCTGGACAGGC
>NW_009206401.1:0-3813 GCF_000690835.1 Fulmarus glacialis | reverse complement strand
AGAGCGAGATGGGCAGCGTGACATACGACGAGGAGGCAGCCATGAACACCTACCTTGCCATCAATGCCCTGCTTGTGGCCGAGCTCCCACGGTTCAACCAGGCAGCTTTGCAGCTCCTGGGGCAGATACTGTGCTCCCTCAGCGCCCTGCAACGGGACTTGGCTGCCCAGGTCCTGCACCAGGCAGAAAAGGAACTAGAGCAGGTGAGAGTGACCCCTTGGTGTGTGTGCCCAAACCGGCACACATGCTGACCCAGACCTGCCTTCTTCAGGCTGGGGACATCACTTGGATGTCAGGGCACTGAAGGTTTGCTGTAGCCCAAGCCTGCCCTTGCAAACACGCAGCTCCCTGTCTAGCATTTGTAAGTGATCTCTCCTCCCCTTCGGCTGGGGAAAGCCAAATTGTCTCTTCTTCACTGCCAGGAACTGTCCTGCTCTCTCTTTGAGGACAGCACTGGTAATTTATTGATGTGCTGCCTGAGAGATCAGTGTTAACTCTGAGCTCCCAAGAGCTCTGTGCTAGGAAGGCAAGGAAGAGAAGGACAGCTTCTGGCCTGAGGAACGAGCATCCCTCGAACCTCCATCCCCTGGGAGATGTCTCCGAGGACTCCTCACTGCACAGCACTCTCTGAGCCTGACGTTTGCAAACATGGTGGGTCAGGCCAATCCAGAGCCCTGGGGTGGAGCATGGCCCTGGCCTGACCCATGACCAAGATGAGAACAAGATGCAGCCACATGGAGGTATCCTCTCAGGCAGTGCTCGTACGTACCTAGTCACGAGGGTGGATTCCCCTTGCTCAGTCTGGGATGCTGACGCTGCAGACATCTACCCCAGAGCTACATCTGCCTGTCTCCCTTTTTAGACAGATGGGACTGACTGTGGGCTTGGGGCAGGACAGCAGGACCCAGGGACTGCTGCGGTGGGCTGGGTACAGCCCAAGAGCCCCGCGTGTGACTGCCTTGCCCAGGGCAGGTGGCTCAAAGCCAGAGAGCAGCAGCTCTCCTTGCCAAAGGGAACCACATCCTAAGCGCAAGGTGCATCTTTAGTGGCAAGGTCTGTTCTCTTGCTTTCTCACGTCTTTTCTTCCTGCTCCTTTTCTTTTGACCCTACCCACAGCTCCTCCCCTCCCCAGGGCCCTCTCTGATCTCAGGGTCTGTTTTCACAGATGCCCCATGGCCACATGCCTCTGCCCAGTTTCTGGAAGATGGTGGAAGACACCTTGCAGCAGTCTGGTGCTCAGCTCCATACCTTCTGCCAGACGTTTGAGACGGTCACGCCGAGCCCTGTGACACAGGTAGGAGCTGGGAAGGGGGTGTCTCAGGCCAGCTGGATGAAGAGGTAGGACTGTGGCTTACCAGTGCAGAACATCTCATTGAGGGGGAGGTTGGCTCAGAAAGTGGCACGGGGGGTTGCCACAGCCACTTTCCCACAAGTCCCCGACAGCAGCTGGCTGGGAATAACCAGGGATGAAAGTCTCAGCTCTTCTGGTTCTTGACGCTCATCTCCAAACCGTGAGGTAGAGCAGATAGTGTGAAGGAGTTTAACCTCTCACTGGGATGTGATCCGGCAGAAAGGAGAGCACATGTGTGTGGAGGGCCTCAGTCTCCTGCCTGTCTCATCAAGTGCTTCTGTGTCTCTTGCTCCCCACCAGCCTCTGAACCCTGCTGAGGAGCGGAAGGTCCTTTCCCTTGTGAGCAAGCACGGCCCAGACAAACTTTACCAAGTGACAAGCAACATCAGTGGCAGCAAAGACTTGGACCTGACCTTGCAAAGGGGACAGATTGTAGCTCTGCTGCAAAGTGTGGACACTAAGGGGAACACAAGCAGATGGCTGGTGGATGCTGGAGGTACTGTGAGCGCTATGGGGAGCCTCTCCCTGCCTCGGCACCAGGGTCAGAAACCAAACCCGAACCACTTCTTCATCTTGGATGAAACAGCAGGCCATTGCCTCCCGGGTCCTCCCTTCCAGGGTTTGCTCAGCCCAAACCCACCTCTGATTTGCCAGCTGCACCCATAGCCATTAGCTGTAAAGTTCAGGTTTCCCCATGAGGGAGCACTCGTGGCTCATCATGGCTGGGAAAGGAGAATCCCATGCACACAGAAACGTCTTGAAACCCCTTTTTTGGGGGTGGTTGCTGCTAGATATCCCCTAGTGATGGACCAGTTTGAATAGGGCTGCTGTGCCATGTAAGGCAACAGCCTAGCTGTCATTCCTCTCTCCTCCAACCAGTCCTACACGTGCCAGGCAGCGAGGCCCCATGACCTGTGTGTGTGCGTGTCCTCCAGGTCCCCGAGGGTTTGTGCCTGCTGGAAAACTCCAGCCCTATTGCCCGGTACAAAGCCAGCAGCCCGGGATGCAGATGCCAGCCCTGGAGAACAGCACAGAGAGAAGGCGACATTCGTATGCATTACCTGAAGCTCCCAGGCCCCAGGTGGCCACCTTCACCCCAGCTTTCCAGGTGAGAGTGGGGGATGCCCCCCAGGGCCATTCCTAGCAACCCCACCAGCTCCGTGCTAGTCCCTGTGTGTGCAGCGTGTGGGTGGGAAGGTGGACCTGTTTTTCCAGCATACACGTGGTCATACATGTGCAGCCATGTGCCTAGCAGGGGAGTGTCACAGACCCTGGCCGAGAGCCCCATGAGGCTGGTGGCTGCCTTGCTGGGACGGGGGTGGACAGAGCAAGAGAACTGTGCTTGGTGGGGTCCCCAGTGTCCCTCCATCGATGGCAGTACTGCACAGCCCTCTTGGAAACAACCTCCATGTCCCCTCTAGGTCCTGCCCTGTCATGTATGTCCTCTCCCCTTTGACTGGCAAGGGCTTCCTCCCTCCTTCCCCTGCCTTTTGCAGGTGGTGGCCGGCTTCTCCTTCACAGCCAGGAGTCCACAGGAGGTGAGCCTCCAGGCAGGGCAGCCCGTGGTGGTGCTGGAGCCGCACGACAAGAAGGGGAGCAAGGATTGGAGCCTGGTGGATGTGAATGGCCAGAGGGGCTACGTGCCGTCCAGCTACCTGGTGACCGTCCCTGTGCAGGAACCCATGGGCTGGAGCTTGCCTGTGTGAGCGTGGCCAGCCTGGCACCCAAGGGCACAGGCTTCATCAGATGAGAGTCGTCCGCTTGGCACCCGAGGACTCATCACGGGAGATACTGGAGGGGGGCGGCCATGGTGGCCCCGGGCCAGGGAGGCAGTGGGAAGCAGCTGGGAGAATATGGCCTGGGGGATGTGGGTGCGAGGGACGGCAGTCGGGAGGCACGTTTTGATGGGTAGGCGTGAGGGTGCCATGTCCCATATGTGTTTGCACAAAGGAAAGGAGCATGAGGGAGTGAGGGCAGGTGGCTGCAGTTTTCCAGGGATTTGCTGAAATCCATGTCAGTGACAAAAGTGTCCCTAGGGGTGACAAGACAGCATCGTCCCCAATTAGATCAGGACCGAGGTGCAAAGGGTGCAGTGCTGCGGAGGGGGCCTTCAGCCTGGCACGGAGCATCTGGGGCTCTTGGGAAGAGGCTCTCTGGGAAATTGCTGGTTTGAGTGCAGAGACCAAGGCGGAGCAGCCCCAGAGACATGGCTCCCCGCACCTCACCAGGGTGTCACGCCTGCCTGGGTGCCCACCCTGATGTGCCATTGTGGTCCCTTCGGCAGCACAGCCTTCACGTCCTGCTAAAGGGCATGGCAATGCCAGCCTGCGCCCGGCTGCACCATCAGCGATGGGAGGGTGCAGGGCTGAGTGCCGAGGCCGGGGTCCTTCCCAGCCCTCCTGGCCACAGAGCACCGCTCCTGGCCTCGGTTTCCCCCCGCAGCACAGTGGGGCTGGTGCTCC
>NW_009206400.1:0-1138 GCF_000690835.1 Fulmarus glacialis | reverse complement strand
CTGAGAACAGTCACATAGGAATTAGGGCTAAAGGTGGCAAGGGTTATTGATGTGTTAGAAACCACGGAAGCGCCTGAGAATGGTCAGGTAGGAATTAGGGCTTCTCCCCGCAAAAAGGTGGCAGGATCAATAGCCCAACTGAAGTGCAACAAACAGGAGGTGCTGGAAGCCATGGTGCAGCAGGAAAACTATGATGTAGTTGCCGTCATGGAAACATGGTGGGATGACTCGCACAACTGAAGTGCTGCAATGAATGGCTATAAACTCTTCAGAAGGGATAGGCAAGGAAGGAGAGGCGGTGGGGTAGCCCTGTACGTTCGGAAGTGTTTTGACTGTCTAGAGCTTGATGATGGTGATGAAAGCATCCATTGTTTATGGGTTGTTTATCAGGGGAAAGGCCAAGAAAGCAGATATCATGGTGGGAGTCTGTTGTAGACCACCCAACCAGGATGGAGAGACAGATGAAATATTGTATAAGCAGCTGGGAGAAGTCTCCTGATCGCTAGCCCTTGTTCTCATGGGGGACTTCAACTTACCAGATGTCTGCTGGAAATATAATAACGCTGAGAGGAAACAGTCTAGGAGATTCCTGGAGTGTGTGGAAGATAACTTCCCAACACAGTTGGTGTCAGGGAACTAGGGAAGGCGCCCCACTAGACCTCTTGGTTGTGAACAGAGAAGGACTTGTGGGTGATGTGATGGTTGGAGGCAGTTTGGGGCATACTGAGCATGAAATGATAGAGTTTTTGATTCTCGGAGAAATAAGGAGGGGGATTAGCAGGACTGCTACCTTGGACTTCCAGAGGATGGACTTTGGCCTGTTTAGTGGCCTGGTTGACAAGTCCCTTGGGAGGCAGTCCTGAAGGGCAAAGGAGTCCAGGAAGGCTGGGCATTCTTCAGGCGTAAAGGCGCAGGAGCAGGTTGTCCCCATGTGCCATAAGAAGAACGGGCGGGGAAGAAGAGTGGCCTGGCTGAACTGGCTTTGTCTGGAACTCAGGAAAAAAAAGAGAGTTTATGACCTTTGGAAGAAGGGGCAGGCAACTCAGGTGGACTACAAGAATGTCGTGACATTATGCAGGGAGAAAATTAGAAGGCCCAAAGCCCGACTAGAACTTAATTTGCCTTTTGCAGTAAAAGA
>NW_009206399.1:3567-4142 GCF_000690835.1 Fulmarus glacialis | reverse complement strand
TGACAGGGATCGGCTGCTCCAGCAGCATCTGCGCAAGGCAGATCTTTCACCCCAGCCCAAAAGCGGGCGCAAGAAGGGTCGTCCCTGGCACTGCCTGGGCTCGGGGCTCACCTCAGCCCCCCCATTCCCCTCCTCCAAGCCCAGAGAGGGGACTCACCGGTGTCGGACTCCAGGAGGAAGAGAGCCTGCTGGAGGTTGAAGTGGCTCAGCTCCAGCTCGCTCTGCTGCAGCTCCAGCTGGGCCTTCAGCACCAGGAAGGAAGCACACCTTGGGGGGCGAAAAACAGCCCTCAGAGCCCCCCCACAACAGCTCCGTCCCCAGGGCCATGAGGGAGGGGAGGCAGGTGGGCAGGAAGGAACAAGCTCACATCTGACTTGGCAAGCTGAATTCATGGGATAACACAGCCCAGAGCAGCTGCTTGCTCCAGATAAAGCTGAGAAGGGGTCAAACCCTCCCACCAGGGCCAGTCCCCCACCAAGGGACACAGACACCAGTGTCCCCTCCCGCGGCCGCAGGGCAGCTCATCCCCAACCAAGCATCCCCCAAGGGTCAGTCTGTGCCTCCCCCTCCCCGGT
>NW_009206399.1:2857-3355 GCF_000690835.1 Fulmarus glacialis | reverse complement strand
GAGCTGCTCCTCCCGGAGAGGCAGGCAAGGAGCCCGACTCTTTCCAGAGGAGCAGTTGGGTTTCAATCCACACAAGCAACCGGCTCACCGTAATCCACAAACTGGACGTCGGATGCTGTGGTCTGACAGCCCAGCACATCGCTGCCCATCATCAGGAGGATGATGCTGCGGAAAAGCTTGTGGGCTTCGGCGAGAGCCGTCTCGGGTGTCTTCCACCCTGCGTGAGGGCGGTCGTGGGTATCGGCACCAACCAAGACCCTCCCCAGCCCCAGCACAGAGCGACCCCCCCCAAATTCCCCCTCCACACCCCAAACGGGCTGGTTTGGAGAAACCCAGAGGTGAAACATTTGCACGGAGCTTCGCCCATGACCCCTGTCAGCCTGGTGCTCACCAGGAGGGTTTTAAACAACTTTAACTCACCTTGCACAAAGATTTGCTGCCGGCGCTCCGGCGAGAGGCGGGCAGGGGGGAGGCTTTAGGTGACGGCAGGCAGCTGAA
>NW_009206399.1:2206-2809 GCF_000690835.1 Fulmarus glacialis | reverse complement strand
TTCTGGAGCACCTCCAGCAACAGCGTGAGACCCTCTTCAATCTGCAGAGGGAGAAAAAGAGTCACCATTCATGGTCCAGGGTGTCTCCATGCCCAAGGTCTCTAACAAAAGGTACTGGGATAGCCAGAGCTGCTGCAGTCCCCTCTTGCCCTCTGACACTACTTCTGAGGCAGAAGAGGGTTTTTAGGAGCCTTACCCTGTGGTTGACGCAGCACAGCTGGCTGCGGAGCAGGAGGCAGGTTTGCTGCAGCAGCAGGTAGGAATCGTCACTGCTGTCAGCTTTCTGCAGGCAGGACTCGGTCTCCTCCAGGAAAAGCTGGAAACCAACACACCGGCATGAGGGCTGCATCCTCCGGGATCGGCCGAGCTCGCCCCGCGGCCCCTTCCCTCCCTGCCAGACTTACCTGGGCGTAGCCGGGGCATTCCAGCTGAAAAAGCAGCTTGGTGACCTGGCACAGGGCGCTGGCCATGCCCAGGCTGTCCCCGAGCGCGCCGCACAGGGCTCTGACCAGGAGGTAGCTCTCCATGGCTTGCAAGGGCTGGGGGCAGGAAAACCCCCACGGTTACACTCAGAGAACACCCCAGAGGGACTCTGTGTGCACT
>NW_009206399.1:366-2125 GCF_000690835.1 Fulmarus glacialis | reverse complement strand
CTACAGTCTGCTCGGGGCTGCGCACAGCCGGGACGCCCGGCGTCGCCAGGAGCTGCTTCCATAAGGCGAAGGCATCGTCCAGGGTTTTGGACAGAGCTGAGGGCACACCACAGGTCTGAGACGCCCTGACCCAAAACCAGGCGCTCCCAGAGAGCCTCTTCACGAAGGGCCCAAACCCACCAGCGTCCTCACCGGTCTCTGTCGCCAGGTTGAAGGAGATGTCGTCGTACAGGAACCTGTCCTCCAGCAGCTTGCCTTCATAGTTGAGGTCATTGGGCTCAAAGTCATCCAGGTTCTTCAGCCCCTGAGCTTTGGCCCTCTGGTCCCTCTCTATGCTCTGCAGCGAGGGAGAAAGCAGCGGCGATGCACGTTAAGAGACGCCACGGGATTTCCAGCGGGGTCTGGGTGGCTTCTGGTGGCCCCGGTGAGCGTTACCAGAAAGGCTGAGGAGGGCACCCGACACGTGCACGGAGCCCCATGGCGTTTCCAAATCGGGACACGTTTTGGCATCCCACAGCCCCTCTCCCCCACCCACCTTCTCCAGCTTGGACTCCAGGGTGCAGATGTAGAGCCAGAGCAGAGTCTGCGCCCGGTCATCGAGGAGGCGGTCCCGGTTCTGGGCGCTCCTGGGCACCAACTCCAGCAGCCGCAAGGCTTCATGGACACAGTCCAGGGAGGAGCTGCCGGAAAGAGGGATTAGAAACAGCCTTCTGCCCCCGAAACCCCTGAAGCATTTTAAGGGGAGGGACAAATACACCCCAGGACCCCAAACAGAGCAAACAGTCAGAGCAATAACACTCCAGATCCTTAAAACTCCCCCCTGAGGACCCTGAAATGCTCCTTGGGGACTTTCAGGGACATAGGGAGGTGATCCTGGCGCGCTGGCGTCCACCCACCAGTCCGTCTGCTGGGCGTAGCTGTGGTAGCACAAGACCTGGGCCAGCTCCGTCAAGCCGATTGCTCTCTCGTGCAGGCGGCCGCTCTCCTCCGAGCAGATCTCCAGCAGGTCACAGAGGACATTGTAGCGTTCCTGCCCCGTGTCGGCTCGGACGGTCTTGTAGGCCTTCAACTCCGCAAAGAGAACGGTCACCAAGGTCTCCGTGTCCAGGCTGTGTCCCTCCAAACCTTCCTTCAGGGTCCTGGGGGAAACGGAAGCTTTGGGGGGGGTCTGCGCAGAGCGCAGTGGAGACGGGCACATCTCGCAGGGAACATCCTCATTTTACCAGCTTGGGAACCGCAGCTCTCAAGACATCCACCCCCCACGCACCAGGCAGCCTTCCAGGTCTTACCGTAACCGTAACTCCTCGGCCCCCTGTTTCGCAGCATCCGTTTTGACTCTGACCCAGAGGGAGAGGGGCTCTGCCAGCAGCTCCCCGATCCGGCCCCGCAGCGCGGCCAGCCACTGCACCACACACGCCAGGGCTCTCTCCAGCCGCCCCAGCTTGCGGTAGCTTTCCACCTGCAGCCTGAAGCATTTGTGCAGCTGCGGGGAGAGCACAGAGAACCGGCTTCAGCATCCTGTGGGAGCAAACTCCCTGCCTCCCGTGTCTCGTACCGCAGCCTCCTTCCCTGCCTGGGCGAAGGGAAGACCTTGGAGCAGGGAATTGGGGTTATTCCGGGAGCAAAAGCTGGTCCCATCCTCTCCTTTGCTCCCCTGGCAGTGGGACCAGACTGTTCAGTTCAGCCCCGTTTCTGCCAGAAGCATCAGACAAGCACTTACCCTCTCTGGGGGTATCTCTGGAGACGCGTAAGCATCTGC
>NW_009206399.1:0-205 GCF_000690835.1 Fulmarus glacialis | reverse complement strand
ACGTGATGGAGAGAGAATGAATCCTTTCTCCTTGTCCAGCCAGGGACGGTCACCCTTTGCCCTGGCCCCACCAGCCACGTACTTTGCGTGGCAGAGAACCCCCTCGTTGCTCCCCGGGTACACAGACACTGAGCTCTACGACCGCATTTGACCCGAGCCGGGGCCGAGGAGCTGGGTTCGGTCCCACCCACCGCCCCGGTGCCAC
>NW_009206398.1:3058-3386 GCF_000690835.1 Fulmarus glacialis | reverse complement strand
GGACGGAAAAGGAGAACAGCTTCTCTTACGTTGGGCTGCTGATCCTTCCTCATGTCCACGTTCGCCTGGCTGCTGTCCCTGATGTCATCCAGGGAGAGGAACTGCTGAGAGACCCCCACCGGCGGTCATCCCGGCTTGGCCTGCCGGGCTGCACCGCCACCGAGGGGCCCTAACCAGAACAGGGGGGCGGACGTGGGGCGCTCCCACGGCTGCACCACGCTGGTGGGGCAGACCCAGCACAGCTGCAGCTTTTGAGCTGCTGTAGCAGGACAGGAGCGGGGCTGGAGCAGCACTGCAAGAGCAGCACCCAACAGGCAGGGGGAAAGAG
>NW_009206398.1:2767-3007 GCF_000690835.1 Fulmarus glacialis | reverse complement strand
CAGGCAGCTGCCGCACCCCTGGGGGACAGAGTCCCGAGAGCCCCTGTTAAGTCCGAGTTAAGGATTAGGAGAAGGAATGCAAAGCCCCGGGTTGGACGGAGGGAGGTCCCCACACGCAGCACGGGGGCTAGCTCTTCTCCAGGAGGGCTGTGAGGTAGCAGGTCCCATCCCTGGGAAGCCAGCACAGCAGCATCGTGACAAAAAGCTCACCAAGTGCTTCCGCTGCGCCCGGGGGTAGAT
>NW_009206398.1:0-2666 GCF_000690835.1 Fulmarus glacialis | reverse complement strand
CAGCCCCCTCGTACCCTCGCAGCCCAGCAGCTGAAACCAGCTCTGCCTGCGCACACAAGCTGCCAGGCGCTCTGCTCCCCACGCCGTGACAGGGCAGACACCCCTCTCACCTCCTCCTCCTCCTCAGCCCCAAAGCTCGCGTCGGCGTCTTTGCCATCCTGCCCCACAGAGCTGGGCTGTTTTTCCCGCCTGAGTCAGGGAGCAAAACACACGGTCAGGATCTGCCCGGGGCAGCAGCGAAGGGCTGGAGGCAAAGCGGCGGCAGGTTCCCTCCACCCTGCTGCGGCATCTCTAAGCGGGAGCATCCCACAGCGCTACGGACAGCACAGAGAGATGACAGCGCGACCGCCAGCACTGCCTGACAGCCGTGCCATCAGCACGCTCCCCTGACGAGAGCGAGCTAACGTGCTCTCGGTGCTCCTTTGCACCTGCCCGGGAAGGCGGTGGTGGGGCTCAAAGGAATTGGGGCTTGTGGAAGAGAGGATACGGACTGGCCCCGGCCTGCCCGACAAACCCCATCTGGGACAAAAACGTCCTGCTGCTTCCAGCTTGGAAGCTGCGTTACAGAAACAGGAGGGAACATTTCACTCCAATCCCACAGCATGGAAATAATTGTCAGAGGCTTTCGGAAACCTCCGCAGCAGCTTCACATTGCTCCAGCCCAAGCGGAGGATCTTTCAGGTCCTCTGCCTCGACCTCCCCGAACAACTGGCAACGTTTCCTACGTGCGGAGCTCACAGGTGGGCAAAGCAGAGGCAGGACGGTCCCTTCAGGAAGCTTGTTTGCGTGGTTGGAGCCAAGCAGTTGTTCGGAGCGAAGCGCAGCACAAAAACCTCGTCTTTCCCCAAATGCCCAGCCGTCAGCCGACCCCTCCGCAGAGGAGAGTGTGTTCAGAGCCGGCGCCGGGCTGGCAACAGGCAGGTTACGCAAGGCAGCTGCGAGGGCAGAGCCCCGCTTTCAGCAATAAGGGCAAAAGTAAATCACAAGCTGCTTTACATGGGATAATTTCTTGCCTGCTCAGATTTACTCTGCGGGACATTGGGCACTGTGCTCTCCTACGCAACAGCAAAGTGCTGTGGCGAGAAAACCGCAGGATGATGCCACTGGAAGATGCGTGGGGGTGAGCATCGCCCCAGGCCCTCTGGGCTGAAGCAAGTCCCACCAGGGGCCTTTCCTGCAGCCACAAAAATCCTTCTGCTTAAAGAACTTTTTATGGGGTGGAGACTGATGCTGCAATAGGTTTGTTTGGGTTTGTTTTTTTTTTTAAGAGACAATTGCCTAGAGGCGGAGTGGTCAGTAGCAGTAGAAGTACGATCATGGACACCCCACAGGCTCCCACTGCAGGTGGGGCAAGACACAGCCTCATCCCTAAAAGGGGACAGACGGCTCGCGCGCTCTCGGGGCAGGAGCTACCGAACCTTGGCAGGAAAGAGAGCGGGGAAGGGCTCGGGCCCTACCGCAACGCAGAGGACAAGAGCAGCGAGAGAGAAGCATGCGGTAGCATTTTCTGCCAGGGCAGTGCGCTGCAAGGCAGCAGCCCTGAGCCCCTGGCGAAGCTGCTGCCCCGGGGCGGGGGGGCTCTACTTACTTTTTATTGGAGATGAAGTCGAGCGTCTGGTACACCAGCGAGTAGAGATACTCCACCTGCAAGACAGGGGCCAGACTCCTGGAGAAGGAGAAAGCAGCACCCAGAAAAGCCACTCCGGCTGATGCCGGGATGGACCACCACCCTCCTCTTATCTCCAGGCAGGGAGATTCAATTCCGTGATAACCTCATTGTTCTTTTCACTGTTTGAGCCATTCTGAGGCCAGAGTTGGGGAAGCCAGGTTTTGCATTCCACCCTCTAGAGAAAGAAACTGCTTAACAGCAAAGTTCTTGCTCTTTTCCAGGTTGCCAACCCCAACGTGTATAAAGGGATCGAGTTTAGGAATTATAAATTTACATGCTTTCGTTTCCATTCGTCATTATTACATTCAATTCTTTCAAAATCCCACAGCAGCCCCCGCGGAGCTTGGCCTCAGGACCACCAGCTGAGGGACCGCAGAACGGGCAGGGCGACAGGACCAGGGCCACGACGCGGCAGTCGCCGCTGGCTTCCTCACCTTCCTGCTGTAGATGCAGGCGGAGCCCTGGATCAACAGGGCCGCTTCTATGAAGTTCATGGTGGTTTTGCCATCGTCAAAGGAAATGCAGATTTGATCCAGCTACGAAACATGCAACAGAGGGAAAACAAAACGCTGATTCGCAGACTGGGTTTGAGGTCCCCAACCCAGCGCAGGGGACGCAGGGCCCGCCTCACCTCCTCCAGGTACTCCCCAAGCTGGGCAGCCACGTCCACCTCCCAGTTCTTGGTGAGGTCGCGAATGGGCTGCAGGAGGTGCAGGAAGCGTGACTCCACCTCCTCCATGGCGGCAGCTCCTGGCAGAGGAGCTCCCGGCCCACTCGGCGGCTGGGCAGACCCCCGTGTTGTTTAAACGGGCTTAAACCATCACAGACAATCCCACAGGTGACATCTGAGGGTCACAGGTCACCTAGACCTGGGCACAGCTGACGTCTTGTGATAGCTGGCTGGTGTAGAAACCTGAAGTCAACTGGATTTCAACAGAAATACAAATTTTCAGTAAATGTAGAATGACAGAATCTTTTAGGTTGGAAAAGATCTTTA
>NW_009206397.1:0-23040 GCF_000690835.1 Fulmarus glacialis | reverse complement strand
AGTGTAAACACTGTTGAGAGCACACCACCAGTTAAGGCGTCAAGGGAGGTGTTTTCCTTTCCTCCGCAGTGACTCGATGACAAACAAGTCTGCAAACAGAAATCCTGCTGACTGTTGTTGAAAAAAGGAAAACGAAGCTGGCTGTGAAGGTGTTTCTGGTGACAGCTTGCTGTGCCTGTGCTGCCATGGTGACAGCAGATCCCAAGGTGCCCCTTCTTCCTGTGTCGTTCCAGTCCTCTGCTTTCACGGCTCGTAGAGGTAGGGAAGGCAATGCCGACTTTGAAGCTATCCACTGGTGTCATGGGGGAAGGTGTCATCTCTCAGCTATTTCACAGTTTCCTTTCTCCCTTTGGCTCGTGCTTTTTTGTTAAAGCCACTCTGCAGACCACATCTTTAGAGGATTGTTTGTCTTTTCTTTGGGTTAGATTGTTCGTAGCTTTTAGGTGCGAGAGAGAGGTGGTGCAGGTGGGGAGGAGGTGGTGACGAGCACTGTCATTTTCCTGTAATGAAAACCATTCTGGATAATGGAGATCTCAGGACACTTTTTCTGTATTCATACCATACTTGCCCTGATGCCGCGTGACCAGGA
Source organism: Fulmarus glacialis (assembly GCF_000690835.1). Lineage (NCBI taxonomy): Eukaryota > Metazoa > Chordata > Aves > Procellariiformes > Procellariidae > Fulmarus > Fulmarus glacialis. The sequence goes on along the minus strand of NW_009206397.1, from coordinate 22,451 downwards.
ATGAAATAGGAGATAGGTTTAGCTCTTAACGGTCAGATTGTCTCTAGGACATTTCCTTGGCCTGAGTTGATAGGTAAGTTATCTTTATTGGAAAATGTTGTGATATGACCGTGCTTGTGAATACTTAGCCCGGTGCAACTGTGCCTCCCTGGAGGAGATGAACTCAAGGGTGTGTCTGCCTCTGTCAGCCTGATATAGCTGACAGATTACAGAGGGATAATCCTCCTTCCTTTTTCATCAGATTGCATTATTTCTTCTTTTCTTGGGTCCAATTTTTGCTTACCTATTTTTTAAAGACTTGGATAATTTTTCTTGAGTCAAGTTATTTAATAATTTAGTGCTCTACTTTTGCACAGTTTCACAGCAACGTGTAGACATTTGAAAATAGTGCAGCCTCTTCTCTTACCTCATTTCTTCTTCGAGACTGTAAAATACATTTTCTTAAAAGTAAAGAAGAGGAAACTATTTCAGACAACTTGCTCTTCCTCTGCTTTTATAGTTTATGCTTCTCTGATATAAAGGTGTTAGCCCAGATGAAAGACTGAAGGTGTGTCATGTAAAACATTAACAGGCTTTTGTGCATTATTAGCATCATTTAATATAGTCCAGATGTAATAGCCTCAAAGCCTCCTAGCATCAAGAGGAGATGGTGATTCTTGTGCCAGGTCAGGCAGTACAGTAGGAAAGGTACTATCTACTTCGTCAGCAACCAGCCAGGGGCTTATATGGACTTGTAAGAGAGGTGACTGCCAGAGCAAGATGTTGAAAGAGACAGATCCAGCCATTTAAGAACAAAGAGTTCATGGAACCCAAAATATCAGTGGATTTGGGTATCTAAGCTAGACAGGATTCACCAGTAGCTGCCTACCTAGAGATTTTCAAAGGTAGGGAGTATCTGCAGAAGGAATTGTAGTTTATTCAGCACGCTTATCATTTAACAGCCTAAACATGCAAACTCCAAGCAGCAAGATTGGACAATTCCACATTTAAAAAACACCTAAATGTACATCTCTTATTACGTACATTTAAAAAACATCTAGTTATTACCCTGGAGCTGCAGGGCAGCATACACATCTATAGTCAGCTTTGCTGCAAGCAGCAACTTAAGCCTGCTGACGTGAGAGACTGCATTCTGGGTGATCTGGGTGGCATGTTGTTGCAGGTTTTTTTATGACCATTTAAATAATAGAATAAATATGTCTGATTAAAAGATATAAAGAAGCAGTTGTTTATGAGGAAAAAATGGACTATCTTGTAGAATCATAGACACATCTGCACTCTTTCTCTCTCATTGTCTCTGGATTACACTTATTTATACCTGAAGATTTTTCCCTTGCTACTGTTCTCCTCCATCTAATACAAAAAATTTAGTTGAAGGGACTGTTCATGAGCGGGTGTCTGAGCCCTTTTCATAAACAGGATGCAACGACTGGCAGCAGTGAAGTGGCAGGTGGTGGCAGATCACGCTGGGATAGTTACAAAATTCATATCAATTTCCACTAAAAAACCGCAGTGTTGCTGTGAGATTTTAATTTGCTCTCATCGCATTAGGATGCAGAGAGGTAATAATGCATTAGCTAAGTGGTAAGACAAAAACAGATGGATCAAAAAATGGAAGGTAAGTAAACACAGGACAAAGGGCAAAGACTGACACGAGAAACAGAAGAGACTGAGCATGAAAAAAGTGTTAAGACCATTCATAAATCTCACAGAAAAGATGTATACCTCTTCATATTTGTAGAAGCCTAATATTTTGGAATTTGTTTTGAAGTATTTTGCCTGTGAAGACAGTAAATAGTGTAACATTTCCCAGCACAGAGTCATTATTGAAGATTAGTGAAAATAAAATTGATTTTCATAATCTTTATTCATGTGAATTTATTTTACACTAATTTCCCACCTTACTGACTTCATAGTCTTGTGCAGCATCCAAACTGCAGTGCTAATTACTTGGAAACTCATCTATAACATCTGAATTTAACTGATGTTCTGGAAGATAACAACAGGAAATAATTTCTGGTTCAGCAAAGTTTCAAAACTGGATTTACTTTCTTGCTTACTATGTATGTTTAATGTAGATATTTTATACAGACTTTCAGAATAACTAAAAATTGCACATAATATGTATGACACTGTATATGAATACAGTAAAACTCAGGCCTTTCTGAATGGTTTTGCTCTAACATTGTAACTTTTTGTCAACAATCAAATATAACTATCATGCCCCAGCACACAATACATGACTATAGATATACTTCTACTGAGATTAAATATGTTCCTTCATTATATCCTCACCATTGTGACTAGTAACAATCCCTAATGTTGACAATCTCTATTTGACTCTTCTGCTCTAGTAATAAAAATAGGATATAAAGCACATTTTTTACCTTGGTGAAGTGAAGGACTGAAAAAAGTCTAATATCCAGTAGCAAAGTTATACCTGGTTCATAAAAAACCTGTCTCACAAGAGAAACCAGAGAGCAGAACCATAACAGTTTGACTCTTGAGAAATATTTCTGTGCATGAAATAAGAAGTAGGTTTGCTGGGACTTGAAAGTAACTGAAAATCCAACATGAATTCTTGGAAAAAAACCAGAGACAGCATATTTTTTAAGGTTATTGAAAATCCACATGTGGGGAAAGGCTCTGTGGCATAATTTAAGAATCCTCACTGTAGATATTCTTGGTGACAGGCTGATGCACAGAATTTTTGTCATAGTTTGTAGCTGATTTGTGCAAATAAGCTATGATATATGTTTATCATAACGTGATAATATGTATCATTATATTAATTATCATTAATGCAGCTTCAAGGCTGCCAAACTAAATTGCACTCTGCCCTCCCCTCATGCGAATATGACAAATTCTATCAGATGAAAGACCATTGTCTGTAGTGAACCTGAGGGGAAGGGGAACAAATGCAGACACATTCAGCAAATATATGTTGTTTCCCTGGTTTAACTATTGCTGATTCAGCTGGTAGCACATAAATGAAAGATACTGAGCTTTGGCCTCAGCATTCAAAGTAGGGGAAAATGTCACAGAATTGACCCCTCAAAATTCAGGAAAGAACCTTAAATTTCACTAAAAAAAGTAGGAGCTGGGAGTTAAAGGTCAGAAAGAAGATTTCATCTTTTAAAATGTGTTACTTACCCCTCTCCCTTGGGTATGCATTTGGGTCATGTCGCTCAGACTGCAAGGGCTTCCTGACATTTTCAGTGTGGAGTTAAACTGCCTACTTCAGATCATAGTTTGGACCTGAGCAAAAAGAAAATCCAACATGAGCTGCTAATTTTTTTTTTAATTGTACTGACAATCCAGGTAAGGGGAAAGGCTATATGGCTACCTGTTAATAAGCTGCCTTACCGATACTGGTATCAATAAAAAACATCATTGATTTTTTTAGGTCAGCAGTCTTCAAGGAATGTGCAAGGTGACACAGTTAAGCCACTTCCACAAGTGTTTTATCGTTAGCTGCATTTTGTGTGAAGGAGTAAAACAGCGCTCACACTGTTAGTTACTGCCAGAAGTAACTGCCTTTCTGCTGTTAGGAATCCTTTCCATTTAAAACAGTTCTACTTATAACATACTTAATGTGTCTAAGACCTGCTCGCACAGCAGGTGTAAGTGTAAATTTGGCATCAGAGCAGAGCATGCACCTTGTCAAGATGAAGAACAAAACCACTTCTATAGCAATACCTTTTTTTTTTCCCATATCTAATTTGTAAATCTTTTCTGCACTGTCAGCATTTTGGCTCTTCATTGCCTCAGCTCAGCTTTGCTTTCAGAGGTGTCTGCACCACTCATCTTCCTGCCCCCTTCTTCCCCTTTTACCCACAGCCACCTTTATGTCTGGGTGCATCCTTCTTTGAAGCAAGGAACCTCCTCTCCGTTTTCCTCTCTCCTCAAACTTCACTTCTGGTTAGCTTTCAACTGTCCACCTTTGACACAATTTTCTCCTCCTCTTTTCCTGTCTCGTCATGAGCAGCTGTGATAAAAGCAAAATAAAGCCACGCTGACGAGATACTTTCAAAACTGAAAAGCTACTCTCACAGTTGCTATGTGCTGTATGATATTAATTTCGCTTGGACAAGTGTATTTTTAAAGGTACATAGGTGGCAGTTGGCCAATCCTCAGTGACCTTCTTTGCTAGTGGGGTGTTTTTGAAAATTGTCATACACATATTGCTATGGCAAGGAATATTCCTCTTTCAAAAGTGGTATATTATTAATAGCAGATAACAATACATACAAGTAGCTGCTTCTCTGCCTCCTCAAAGTGCTCTCCAAAATGTCACTCATACCTTGCCTAAAACGTTATTGTTATTGCAATACTTAATGGCATGGTGATATTTTTTGGCACCTATATAATGAGTCAAATGGAATTGTTCACAAGTAAGTTGAGTAAATCGTAGACCTTCCTCTGATGTTTTCATTTAATTTTTCTGGTTATATCTATTGCATGAAAAATCAGTGTTCTATGTTACCAAAAGCAATCGTTGTGCAAAAGCCTTTGTAGACTTACTGCATCTCCTCTTACTACATTATCCCAATAAGTATGAGCAATAGACCCATGGCAGTACAACAGTTTTACTGGAAACAATACCAAAATTGTGGTGTGCTCATGCTACCAAGGTCTCACCATAAGGGCAACACAAGTCCTGTGCCTGATGACAAATAGTTCTGCACACTGCTGCATTGCACCAACCCTGCTTCTGCCTCCGCACTTCCCAAAGCAGGGCCAGTAACACTGCCTGTATAGCTGCTGCTATTCTCCACGGCCACAAGATGGATTGAAAGTGAGCCACAACCCCTCAATCTCTGAAAGCAGGACTCCTCCTCTTCAGGTGCTAGGGGGAAAAGAGGGGTACGACCAGGTGTGAGTGGGGATGGATGGGGTCATCCCCACACCTCCCACAGGCAGGGAGAAGGAATTCCCATACTCTAGAGGAGCAAGAGAGGAAAAGGGAAACACCTCATACAGCAGTTTCCACCACACTGAGGTTCTTCAGGCTAAATTTTAGCCCAATCTGGCCCTGCAGCTGACCTGTCTGGACAGAAGAATGAAGGATGACCACCCTCAATTACTGCCTAATAATTACTGCCATCAGTTCAGGGAGACAAGAGGCAGATACCTCTCAGTATCCCTTTATCTTCAAGGTTTCTCATTGGGATGTTTCCCAAAAATCATACCTACAGGTATTTTAAACTCATAACAAGGCAAATGAAAAGGAATAGCAATACTAAAAAGTTACAACAAACCCACTGAATTTGCTGTGATATTTAGCATTTGAGGAGTGTAAGTCTTGATCTCCAGGATCATACCTCCAATCAGCAGTGACTATCCATGACATTTTATTCTGTTTCATTGAGTTCTGCCATCAAACTACCCATAAAGACCTAGGAAAGAGTTGCATCAGTATTAGCAGACAGTCTTACTGTAAAACCGTTTTACTGGAAAGCAGTCAAATTGCACCACGTTCACAAAGTATTAATGAAAAAATGCCATGATGCTATTAATGCTTTATTGTTTCAATTGATTCATATCTACAACTGAACTGAGAAAGAAGTTTTGAAAGATATTATGGGGCCAAAATGGAAGAGCCCAAGATAAAATGGTATATTCTTATTTTACATTAAAATGCTTAGAAAGTTGTATTAATAATTTGACTTTTCCCAGAGTACTAGTATATGAAGATCTGAAACTACAGTCTGATGGAAAAAGTAGAAGAGAAACTAAAAAGATGACAATCAACAATTATGCTAAAAAAATCTTCAGCCTGTTGTCTGCATTTATACACAACACCATTAACTATATAAATGATTACAGAACTATTCTGGCACTTACAGAATGCCACGTAGTATATGTGGATAAACGCAATAGGACACTTTCCAAATACCCTGGAAGAGAAATGTGAGAAAGAGATTAAGCATTTTCTAGCTTGCAACAACAGTAAAACATACAACCTCATTAAATTCTTTTTGTGGCCTGGAAGTTCATCATTCCTTTTTGCTACTTAATGTCGCTGAAAACAATTAATTTACATACAGAGATTTAAATAGTCTGGCTTCACTCTGTTTAAAAATTCATGACTAAAAGTTCTGAAATTTTCCATTTATGCAGACTGTAAGACCTCCCCGTGCTATGCATCTGTAAAAAGACAAGAAATGCAATGGACTATGTGGTGAAAGCTAAGAGGGAATTTTACAATGAAGTGAAGGAGGAAAGAAATGGGGAAAAAGAAAGGAATAAAAAGGGAAAAGGGGAGGAAAAAAAATACTTACAAATACCAAATTTCTTTTATCTAGGTTAGTATACCATATTTTAGAATACCCTTTACAAAATACTTGAGACTTTGAGGCATCTGTGAGGTAAGGCTGGTACTCACTGGGTGAGAGAAGACTTGGCTACATCCCGCTGGAAGTCTGACCAGCTCCCTTTGCATGGATGTGACACCACTACCAATACCAGCCAGTTGCAAAGGGAAGGAAAAAAAAATGCCACTTAATATTTTTTTCATCACTTAGGAAGCTCCTAGTGACTTGACATGTGTTAAGTAAAAGATGACCTCTCTCTATTTAACCCCCATTTATGAATTAAAATTATCAAGTTGTTGCTACTACAATGATAAAATTAGTCACACTCTACTGAAGCTGATATGACTGTTACTTAGATAATTCTGCAAGAAACAATTTCATATTTTACTACACTGAAGGAGTTCAACAATTTTCTCTGGCTGAATGAATATTACTCATCATTCCAGACCAAAGAGCATGTCTGAAGTGGGCTCAATCATATTGTTAGGAAACAAAAATTTAGATGCCAAATTAGCATATGCACAATGTTTGGCTCAGAACTTGCTAGAACAAAATCCTCTACAATGTAAGCCAATGAATTAGGTTGGCTTACGTGCCTTTCAAGGCACAGAGGACAATATGAGATGCTTGCTAAACAGTAATATACATCCTTTGGAAAGACGAACCCCACTCTGGTATCAGAAGTTTGAAGTAGGTTGAGCTTCAAGCAAAAAATTCTTTACACTAATTCCTTAATGTTTAAATAAGAATCCTTAAAACAAAGTGCATGAATCGCTACGATTGGACCCAAAGACACTGCCTGTGTTGAATAAGATGGCTAAGATAGATGGACTGTAATTTACATAGATTCACCTCATGTTACTGGTACAGGCAACATTAGGAACCTTTGTGACTTATCAAATCAAAAGAAATGTCACAATAAACAAATTTGAGACCTTCTGTAAGTAATAAAAAATAGAAGAGCTGGAGACTTCTTGGGGTGCATGGATTTTACAGCCGCACTGCCACAACTGCAAAACCACCTCAGACCAAAAACAGAGTAAGACCCTTTAATCTTGCAAACGTCCCTCAAAACAAATAGTTTACGGACTTAAATAAACCATCAGGAAAAAAACCCATCTGGCTCACTATGTTCCAGGTGAAACTTTCATTCCATTTAGTATGCTACTAAATTTTATATAATATAGGGTACTACACATGGAAACGAGCTCTTTGGAGGGGATCTTCGGGGGTCTGCGGTGTGCAATCCAGCAGGTCGGTAGTTAAGCTGGGAAATAAACAATGCTAGGAAAAAAAATGAGTGCTGACCTAAGAAAATAAACTCGGCAAATGAAAATCAGGAAAATAGACAAAACAGATGTATGGGGTTCCTGGGTGGGGCCGCTGCAGGGCGGCCTCTGTGAGGAGAGGCGGGGGCTGCCCCACGTGGGACACAGCTGGTTCCAGCCGGTTCCAACGGACCGGCCGCAGGGCACAGCTGAAGGGAGCCGGCAGCACCTCTGAAGGTGTTTTCCCCGAGTGTTTAAGTATCTGCCTTCTTTGTTTCTCGATACCCAAATCAGTAATTACATATTTACGTTAATTGGCAATAAATTAAGTTAAATTCCCCAATTCGAGTCTGTTTTGCCCACGACAACAGATACAGCTTTATTTAGATTAACGATCAGTTAGTTGAATTATGTGGGATTTGGTTTGAATTTTACTTTTTACTCTAATGAGAATTTGTCCTTAAATTTGAGCTGCCTGGAATTGTCAAGATTGCTATTAATATCTTGCATTTGTATAGAGCTTTTCATACTGAAATATCCCAAAATATTTTATAAATTACATCTACTGCATGCAGCTTCCTGTCAATTATAGCCTATCCAGTAACAAAGGGTAAAGAATAATTTTGGCAATGGAAATGACAGGCACATTTGATGAAACATACGTTTTTCAACTGCCTTTGGAAAAAACCCAAAACAGCTGATTGCTTTCCAGGAATAAGAATTCATCACCAGAAAATTACCCCTGACGCCTTCTCAAAAAGACCATTTCGTGGAGCCACTCCATCTAGAAATGGTGGTGGGAGCTTTCTTCAGCCACAAAACATCAGTCAGATGTATTTTTTTTTTTTTAACTTCAGTCCAACAGGAGAAAACGAACAGAATTTCCTTAGATTTGCCACTTCTGGGGGAAACATAGTTCAGGCTAACGTATTTTGGGATTAGGCCTGTCTGAAACATCTCTGATAAAATATCAATATTTCCATCTTTGGGCTGTATTAGGAAGTGTACGATACACTTCTTAATCTATACACTGTCATGCAAGGTAGAGTTCCTCATAGTACCTGGTGAAAATAAATAAATATTTAAACCTGTTTTTCTTTCCCTGAAACTGCATGCTACAGAAAGTGGCAGTTGTTTTGAACATAGCACTGTTTCCTTTAGCATTTTGGGGGTGATCATTACTTTCACATATTTGCTAAAAGAGAAAAGTATATTCTTTAACAAATTTTAATATGGCAGAATGAAGTTTTAACAGCTTGTGACTAGGGAGTTAAGAAACATTGTGATAGAGAAATTTAATTTTCAGTTTGGTTTCAAAAAAATCTAGTTTATTGTATAGCATATGTCAAATAAAACAATATATCCTATTTCTTCTTCAAATTCTGGGCAATCCTCAGGAGGATTTTAGGCAGAACATCTTTTTCCTTTTGGGCACTCTTTGTCTATTTAAAAGTAGCAAAAAATACAACACCATTGCGTGAATAATTAATACGGGAGTCGTCCTGGGCAAGATTTTCAGAAGCAGATTTTTCATTATCTTCATGCTCTGAATGCAAATGTAAATGCCCTTATGTGGAATATGTGTCTATGTACACTGGTTATATATGTTCAGTGGTTTCATAGAAACAGAAGCTTTCCAGAGTGTGCCCTGACTTTGCTACTTAAAACTGCACAACCTAACGATTAAAACCACAAATAGTATTATGCAATTCCATACCTAAGATGATTATTTTCTGGTCCTTTCACCCTGTGTTCATTATATACGAAATATTTGCTATTTTTGCTTCAGCATTTCTCTTGCCCTGCTAAAGTTTCTCATCCTCTACAGATCTGTTAAAGTGTGACTGACAAAGGATGCTCAGGCTGACGAAGAATCTGTGACTAAAAGAGGAAGTGGCTGGGGAAAGAGAAAAAAAATATGCCTCTTCTCTGCTTTAAATGCTTAAATGCAGTGAGATGTCCAGATCAGAATCAGGTTTTGACTGGCTTTGAAATATAACTGTTTCTCCTCTACCATAGTTTTCAGGACATTTCTGAAAAGTTTATTTCTGGGCTTGTTACTATAAGCTGTGAAGTTGCAGGAAAGGAATGCTTCCCACTCCTATTTTGTTTCCCCAAAGCTGATGACTGATGAATACAGGTTACTGATTTAAGCTATGTTATTTTCCTCACATACCATGTCTGAATCTCTGTATTTATCTTTGGGTCCTTAAGCAATGTTTGAGTAAATCACACAAAAATTAGAGAAGTCATTTAGAATGAGGTAACTAATTTTCAATGTTCATTTAGTTAATAACTAGTGTTTTGATCCTGATTTTCAAATAAATGACTAGGTTGCACGTCGCACTCTAATCATTTGGACAAGTTAACGCATTCTATGCACTGTGCAAATTACTTGTTTCAATTATCTCTTGATAGCCAATTAAGGGAGGAAGGGAGGATCTTTGTCAAATACAACACACAGTGGAACAGAAAGGCGGAATAATGAATAACTTTGAATGAAGGAATAGTGAACAACATTGTTCCAACCCCATTAGCATCAATGTTAAATCCCTTGGGCTTAGTATTGCAGATATTTTCACCAGTGCTTCAGAGTATTCTGCCTGACAGTCACAATCGTGACCACAGAAACACAGCAAACCACAGGTATTTTACTCATATACACCTTTCTAACCGATTGGATGGCTTTACCTGCTCACTGTGCCAAAGCCGGATTGCTCAGTAGGAGCTGGTGCTACTTCAGCTACTTCTAACTTTTTTTGTTACACAATGCTAGCATTTTTACAATCTCATTACATGCACAGACTCGGACTGAGCATGAAGCTCTTTACATAGGTATCTCATGCAGGCACAGGAATAGCCAATACTTACGCGCAGTATTCATTTACCCCAAATTTCCTAGTGATTCACAGCCTCTTGTTTCTCTGTCTTGATTTGGTCAGTGTCCTTGATCCAGAAAGAGTCCAGAATGATCCAGTCTGGACACTGCACACAAATATATCAAACTCGTTCTCAAATAAAGTATTTGAGATGGACCAGTCTCCTGCAGTTCAGAGATGCCACTGGAAAGACAGTGAAAAAGTCCATGAAAGTACAGAGAATAAACTCACCAGAACAAGTGGTTGCTAAACATTACGTCACTGAAATTTTTTTCCAAAGATTTACAGCTAGCAGCATTTGGGGGCAGGGTTAATTGGAGCAGCTGAAGGCAGAGGGTAGTTAGGTTTATCTTCAAAATTTCATTCAAAAGAAGGGAAGACCAGAGAGTCTTAGGAATGCTTGACCCATTTTTAAATATTCTTAAAGGGTAATTTACCTCTGAAAGAGCTCAGGAAAGAGCAGCTCAAATGTTCAAAGTCTGCCAAAATCAAAGTCTTACAGTGGAGAGTGATTGTCAGCTTTAAAAAATAAGTGTTTCCACCTATCGGTAATGATACAAAAGTTACAGAAGAGAAAAAAGTCAGTAAATCCATAGCTGCTTCTTCAATGTATTCAAAAAATCCTTTTTGATTTTTTGAAACGAAAAGTAAAATCTAGCAGTTGTTTTAGATTTTTGCTTTTCTGGAAGATAATATTTAGCTTTTCTAGTATTTTTATATACTCTAAGTTCTCTTTAGTGCCATGGAGTACTAAATTAGAAAATCTCTCAAACCATCTCTAAAGAAATAGCACTGTTGGATGTTTCATAAAATAACCGTTGGTGCAATTTATTATCATATACCTGAATTAAAGAAGGCTCCAAGAAAGGACAGGTGAAGTAGTTTATATTTTCCACAAGTTACAAGGTCACATACAAACCATTACTGCAGAGCAGCTGTTTACAGTCACGCTTTTTTAAGAGTAGTTTGTTTATGTACTATACTCTTACTCACATTAGCCTCAGTAAATGTCTCCTAATTGGTTTAGCAGCTCAGGTTTCAATCTTTTATGATGTGGTAATTCTATTAGATATCCATTCCTGCATTATTTCCTCTGTTCCTTTCACTACTGACATATTTTGTTCCTCTAGCCAGTCAATCCCATTTTCAGGAGCCATCCTTTTGTATGGCTGAGCTTTTGCAGTTTTCAAATGTCATTGTAAGTTCCTAGTAAGAAACAGTAGCCTAAAAAAACTCACCTTCATCCTAACAATAATTAAACTATTATTTGTGTGCTGTGTTAGACAAACTAACCATATTTCTCTCATCTTTCACTTTTCGGACATGTCTTTCAACTTGCTAGCGACCTTCACTGCAGCTTTCCAAAATGTCTCCCATTTCATTAAACCTCTTTTTTAGCAGTTAATTTGACTTTAGATATCTCAGTATCTGACTTCTTGTTGTAAAAGTCCCAGTCTGTAATTACCTTTCTATTCTTTGACTTAAAGCAGCTTTGTCTGTACCCTAAATTAGCGCTGGTGACTTTTCCTGCGATAAGCTTGATGATATCATGTATAATTGTCATTTATTCCAACACAAACATTCTCCTTTCCTTGCAATTACTTTCCAGGATTCTCTCGGTGAATATCTGTCATCTGCATTTTTACAGAGAAATAAATAAATTTGTCAGATACCCTGTCTGCGTTGCTTCCCAACATCCCGGGATGAGCCTGGGGCAGTAAGCTAGCATGAATATACCTCCTATCGCCCTTACGCTTCCCATTTGGATGCAGTAGCTGGCCACCATGAGGCAAAGGCAGTTTTATGGATATTAGCTTCAAGTTTCAAACTTCAGCTGCGAGTTTAATTATCTCACTGCAGTAACCTTAGTCCCCTCTGCTTTGTCCCTGCCATGTTCTCCCACCAGGCTCAGCACTAAGGACTCCAGACCCATACAAAAGATGCAGCATGAGATTTTAAGGTGAAGAAAGAAAGGATCAAGCCTTCTGCACCGAGTCTTAGATCTCCTCTCCTCCATGCCAGTTTCTTCTCAAAGGATGCTGCGTGGTTCCCCATAAAAGTACTTTATAAAACCTAAGTTAAATGCTTTTTTTTAACGGGACTTCACTGACTTGCTTCCCATAGCGGTTCCCCGAGTACAGCTGAAGCCAGTTGCAGTTTTCTACTGCAACTGCAGAGAGCAGTCGAGACCAGGCGGATCAGAGGATTTTCAGATTTCTTCTTTCAGACTGTCTTCCCCCATTTCTCAGGCACAAGTCTTGATCTCAGCATCTTAACTCAAACCAGCAACAGATACCATTTTTCATTATGAAAATTATATTACTTTATGTGGTTTGATTACTCTTAGTCCTTCAGAAACTTGTTTCTCGAATGACAGGGGAGAATAGTTTATTTCAAAGCCAAATCAAGGCCAGATCAGAATTCAGTAATTCCCTGAATGACATCTAAACCAGATACTGACTAAAGAATATCCTCACAGTGCAAGGATATTTTATTTCTTCAGAGATACACTCCTGGGGAACATTCGCTATGGTATGTGTATGATGCTAATCTATGTAGGGAGGTACAGGAATGTACACACATTTGGTGCAGTGAGCTGGCAATATAAGCTATTGTGCAGGAATTTTTTTAAATGCTCTGCTATTAGTGGATACACATACAGAACAACAGAACTCGGTTACTAGATCTAAGTGTGATCAGAAAGGAAAAGCTTACAGAGAAGAGACATCTCATTTTTCTTTATCACGTTTTGTATGTAGCTTTTTGCTGTGTGTTTTATAATGATAAGACATAACTCATTCCAAATGATTAATCTCAAGATAATATCTCTAGATATTAAATATCAAGTATTTCCTATGTTATGTAGGTAGGTTAGATTATCCAATTACCCATAAACATTGTTTTGGTCTCCATGGTTACTTGGGTCATTCTGGGATTTTTCTTCCACACCATCGGTTGCCAAGGATACAAGTTGTTATAAAATACAGCAGCTACAAGTCAAGATTGCAGGGGTAAAGTCCTTCTGCATACGGCAGTTATATGTAATAAATCTTGCTTGGCACAGCATTTGAATCCTGAAGGCATTCTCAGTGGAGTTCTTTGAGTTAACCAAGTTAAGAAGTTTGTTATAAAAGGAGAGGATGCTCACCAAACATAAAATGTATATGGCATAACTACATTGCCTGAAATAAAGCCCTTGAGTACCTCCTGGCAAAGAGAGGAATATCCTGATCCTAACCATATTATTCTCAAATAGAATTCTAACCCAGACCAATGGAAACTGAATCAGAGCAGAATGCTTTCTACACTTAAGGCCAATATTACCCTACCAACAGGGATAATCTCCTGCACTGTACAATAGCTACTTGTTAAAAAGAATTACAAATATTTGCAAATGTCTGCTGCATTACGTATCTGACAAAATGAGAAAAAACAGCCTACAAATACAAAAGGGGACAGAATAGGAAGTCAACTTGGCTAGGTTTACATTTTTCTGCCCACAAAATTGCAAAGACAATTTTTTGCGGACGTTCATGTATCTAAGTATCTGAACTGCGAGAATACACAGCTGAAATAATTGAACTGTATTCAGAAACTGTACCCTTAATGATCTACATCAGATTGCATGTAAAAAATAGATGCTGTTTGTAATTTTGCAGTTCATATATATTAAAAAATAGCCCCCTGTATTTTCATTAGAATGCAGTTCTCTGAGATCTAAGCTTTTCAGTTCTTTCCAATTGAAAGAATAAAAAAATAGCTGTATTTTCAGACACGGGACCCCATAAAAACAAACAACTTGCTGAAAATTAATCACTTCTTACTGTGTAAAAACTCAAGAATTGCTACAGTGTGCTATAGTACATTGTATCATCCTAGCAGCTATAATATCTACTCTTAAAAAGACAAAGCAAAATATAATTTAAAACGCCCTTCTGAATAGTGTTGCCATCCGAAATGACAGATCACATTTCTCAGCCATAATGTGACTCTGAATAAAAAAATACCTTGCCTCTCATGAAAGAGAATGTTTTCTTTTTTTCCAGGTATTCATCTTCTGCTTTAAGTTCTAGAAATCCTGAGTATCAAGTATCTAGAATAAAAGCTTGAATTGTTTTTATTCTGCCTTGTTTTTTGGAACTGTTCTTGTTGATGGACACCGCTTTATTTCCTTTTGTAAGACGCTATATTTAAATCCGATGACACAGAGACTTTTTTTTTAATCCATGCAGGAAATTTTTAGTCATTTCTTCATATTATTAACAATATATTATTGACAGTAACTTTTTTAATGCACAAAATATATGCAATAATTAGAAAAAAATAGAAATGGCTTTCGTTTCTGAAACATACACTATCCTTCTAAAGTCAGATAAAGTTAATGGACAGTCTTACCATCTGCTTAGGAACATAATATAAGAATCATTTCCAGAGACCCAGAGTTTGCTTTTTAAAATATTATATTGCAATTTTAAATGGTTGACCATGCTTATGCTAAGACATTACAGAATCTGTGAGGGGAGTCTGATTAGCTGCAGAACAAGAAAGGTTGTTTGGGTTTTTTTAATATAATTAGGTATTTCATTTTCTTCTGTCAAATTGCCTACTTTCCTTTTTTTAAACAGATTGTACTGACTTACCTCAAAGTTTGCATTTTCAGTGTGTTAGCTGATTAAGAATGCTAGTAGCCAGCTGAGTAAACAATTCCATGAAGACATTTGCGAATTCATAATCATCATACTTTATTTAGGACCAAATTGAATTCTATTGACTGTAGTTGGGGAATGACTTCTTAAGCTACCAGTGTTATAAACCTAAGGCATTAAAATTACATCTGGAATTCATTAGAAAGTTGCAAGCTTCACGTGAAAGCTAGTCCCCAAAACACCCTGAACCAAGCAGAAAACATTCTAGTAACACTGTCAAAAGTGTTGATATAAAGTATAGAGCTATATCTTTGCTATCTTTAGGCTCGTCCTGAACATAAAAATAAAATCTGGATCTTTAGCTCCAACATTAGGAAGCTTTTGAGTCCAGGATTTTGATGTGACCCATTATTCAAGAGCTGGCTGAAACCACCTTTCTAGAAAAGTTGCACTCTAAATCTGATGCAACTTGAGGCCGTTTCCTCTCATCCTATCACTTGTAACTTGGGAGAAGAGACCAACACCCACGTCGCTACAACCTCCTTTCAGGTAGTTTCAGGGAGCGACAAGGTCTCCCCTCAGCCTTCTCTTCTCCAGACCAAACAGCCCCAGTTCCCTCAGCTGCTCCTCCTAAGATTTGTTCTCCAGACCCTTCACCAGCTTCGTTGCTCTTCTTTGGACGCGCTCCAGTACCTCAATGTCCTTCTTGTAGTGAGGGGCCCAAAACTGAACACAGTATTCGAGGTGCAGCCTCACCAGTGCCGAGTACAGGGGGACGATCACTTCCCTAGTCCTGCTGGCCACACTATTTCTGATACAATCATGTCACAAACACTGAGTCAAATACAGCTAGATCCTGGGCAGATGTTAAAGCTAGCATGTATATTTTTCCATAGCCATCTACTTCGGCAACAATATGGGACAGGGTACTGCACTAGATGAACTCTTGGTTTGACTACGCTTATGTAAGAAATATTTGACATTTAATTTTAATACGCAGCTCTCCAACATAAAAGAGGGTAAGAATAAGTGTTAGATGAAAGATTCTGCTCAAGATAAAATTACACTGTGAGATATAAAAACACTTGAAGCTCAGCCTGGCTAATTGCAAATAGCTTGGATTTTCTGTTCTGGGCCCTCCATCACTCCCTAGAACTATAAAGAGTACAGTGATATGGTTATAAATTGGACCATGATGACACCATTCCTTTTTTCAAAAACCTCTATCTGCTTTAATATCCCTATTCCAGTTGGCTATTCCTTTTTGGAAGGGTGGCCTTGCAGGGCCATTT
Source organism: Fulmarus glacialis (assembly GCF_000690835.1). Classification (NCBI taxonomy): domain Eukaryota; kingdom Metazoa; phylum Chordata; class Aves; order Procellariiformes; family Procellariidae; genus Fulmarus; species Fulmarus glacialis. The sequence continues at coordinate 6,049 of NW_009206397.1, read as the reverse complement.
CTGGTTGATTATCTTTGCCAGCATGGACCGGAGGTCACAGAGCCAGCTGAGAAACCAGAAAGGGCCAGTCGTTTTACTCTAACTAAATGTGTGTAAACTATGTCAATGTGTTTAATTCCTCTGTTTCCACAGCTGACTTGTTTTTAAGGACTGATTAATACTATGGGAATCAACTATTGCAGGCAACAGCGACAAACTTGCATAAGAGTGCTGCAGGGACCAGAAGGGAAAGAACCCCCATCCCAGCTCCTATCGGTGCTGCACATCCCTCCCGCTGCCTTGGGGCCTTAACGCCTGCTCTGGAGGGTGCTAGCCTGGCCTTGCTGAGCAATGCGTTGTGCCCCCGGGGCACAGTTAGTTGGGGCAGTGAGGGGACTCATCGTACTCAAGTAACAGGTTGCCCATGCCCCATGGCCACAGGGCTGCATGCCTCTTTGCTGCAGTAGGTCATGGCATGTAAGTACACATGTGAGATCAACAAGAACATTTGGATTGAGGAGAGGGTTAGTCAGTGTGAAGTAACCCTTCCTCTTAGATCAGGAGCCCTGCTGTAAAGCTGCCCAGGTGTAAAGAAAAGCCACGTCTAAATACAGCTCTTCATCATTTTTGGCTTCTTGAAGAGCAACCGTAATATGACAATTGCAATAATATTGCCATAATATTTTAAAGGAACTATTCTCAACATGCCCAAAAAGCTCCTCAGCAGTAACATTCGGCTTAGAAACATCAGCTTAGCTCATGAAAACTAAGCCAGAAAACTCAGCACTTGATTTATTCAGTTATGTTCCCAAATAACTAAAAGCTCATAAAATCCTAAGATACATATTGCTTTTTATGGAAAAACTCTCAAACATACCAGCAAGAGAAAGAACACTTGGGGTGGGTTTTTTCTTTTAATTTTGAAAAAGTTTTTTGTTTGCTTAGACCCTTAAGGAAATGATGATGATAGAGAAAAGTGGGGTTTAACCTTGCTCATGGTTTCCCACGTTGCCATACTGTGTCTTTTCTACACGTCTTTTATAATCCTTTGGCCTATGCATGTTTTTACAAGGAATGAATCTGATATTAAATTAAATGACTCCCCCAGTTTAAGTGACTGGGAACATTTCAGTTTTAAATGGATTGAACTGAACCCTGTGGAAAGAACACTTTCTTGTACCAATATTCAAAGTCTAATCCTAACCCTTGCATAGAGATGAGAACTGGGGCTGTGATTTAAACGATACTAGTGGCATGAAATTTGGGGGTCTAATACCAAATCTTTAGAGCTATATGATGCAAAAAAGACAGTCTTGTTAAGACTCACAATGTCAGTTCCTATTTACTGGCATTTTTAATGAGTTACTTCTCTACCACTTGACTTCAGACTGCAAAAGAGGTTATCTCTCTGTGTCAGTAACTTTGCCACAGCAAGTCTTCCCTTCCTTCTGCAGCTGGCTGTGAGCAAGAATGCCAGCACGAGCCACTAAAGCCAACACAAGCAAATAGTACTCACACCTTTTGATTTGCTGCATGCTCTCTTCTTCCTCACTAAGAGTAAAGAAATGTCATGAGGTTTGTTTTCACCACTTACATCTCCTTCCCCTCCCTGGTAGTTGCAGCCAAAGGATTCCTGGGGAAGGTAAAGACAAGGGATGGCAGTTTAACACTCCCAAGGATCCTGGAGAAAGGGAAAGCACAATAAACTCACGCTTTTTCAAAGAAACATCAGTTTACGTGGCCTCCTGCATTATGGCTACTTCTGCTTATGTGGGTGCACCTTCTGGACTATTCTGAAAGATATGAAAAAGGCTAATGGCTGATGGGTGTAATATGGGGAAAAAAGGGTAGGAAAAAAAAGGGTTCAGACCTGTGTGTGAGATTTAGCACAATGCCTCAACTGCAGATCCATCTCTAGCATTGACTAACTGATTCCTTCTTTGATCAGCAATGTTTCTTAACCCCTGAAATAGTGAGTGAGTGAGTGGGGATGTAATATTTTTATTAGGAACAAGCAAAGCCATAACACTTTGTAAGGGCCAATTCATTTTTCTAATTATAAAGACTTACAAGAGGAAGGCTATATTCATTGTAATTAGTAGTTAGTCATTCTTCCAGAATGAGGAAACCATGCATACAGCTTTTAAAACTCTTGTTGAACTACCGTAAAAGCAATCATATTTAAAAAAAATTAAGAGGGCATAAATGCTAAATGTTTTACTGACTAAACATTAAAGCACTACATCTTTAATTAAATACACTTTAAACCACTTAATAAGTACCCAAATTGCTGACAATCAAGAGTCAGAGCTCTTACATTAATTTGCCTCTTAATTTGATCAGTCATGTAAAAGGTAAAATATCTGCTGAATATGGCAAGTAAAACTTTTAAGAAAACATCATAAATATTTAAAGAGATAAAAACAGCAAAGTAAAACTAAGCAAAAGATTTCCTGGGCTACAACTTATAATTTGATTTCTTTTCCTGATTCAGTGATATAATATTATGGCATCTATACAACCCAAAGGACTTATACAAACATGTGAATGTAAGAAAATGCAGTAATTCTCTGCTATTGATAATCAATGACAACAATGGACCTTGTGGAAATCCTGTACTACCAGAAGCATTATTAATACTTTGATTCAGGTATCAAGAGAAGCAACTTCTTCTGGAGATCCAGGTAAAGTTTTAAACACTTCTACATCAAAATAGATTGGAATTACTAAAAAAGAAGAGATATACATAGAACGAAATAAGGAAATGTTAAACATCTGTGGAGGTAAATAATAAATAGATGGATTAAAAAAAAAGAAAAAATAAATAGGAGGCAAAACCACAGTAACAGCAGAAAAACATGTTATCATGATTAAAAATATATACCTCCATAATATTTATGCTCTTAACTGTAGGGAGTAATCTGAAACCATAACTCATAAAAACTTTTTGTACAAAGAGGAAGTGCATGGAAGATTAAAGCTATAAATATCACACATCATATAAAGGTTTGGAAGTCAATTTGATATCCAAATTTACTAGATCAAAATACAAACATGATTATCTGTAGCATGACAATACCTGCAAAACCATAACTATCATTATAGTTGGTGTACAAAGTAGAAGTCCTTGCCTGTAGATCTTAACAGAGAAATTAAGACAATGCAAAGAGTGGAATAGTCAGCAAGGAGAGAATAAAGATGAGGATAATTACACAGAAACAGATGGGCTTGTTTTGAATAGTAATTGGCATGATATTCAGCTGTATCAGCTCAATGTGATTGAAAAGCTCCACAAAGGTCATGTTATCATTTCTTCATATTTTGGTGTGGTTTTACCCAGTGGCAGGCAATTCAATACATTTTTTTTGCTGAAGACACATTGCACGTAGGTGCTGTCTTGAAACATCTAGTGCAAGTAGTACAGAGTGAATCCACTTAACTTCCATTAAGGTAAAAGTTTCCAGGTTTTGTGTTGACTAAGAGTACAAAAAAGACTAATTAATAAAGATTCATAAATAGCATCTTTTTAACCACAGCAACAGAGAAGCCATCAGTGCAACGCTGCCGTTTTGGTAATGGCTGAGAAAACAGGAGGCTTAATCGGGAGATGCAGTAGGCAGGAATGTTGCTAAATTACAACTGAAATGAAAGTAATACTGTATCTGCAACAACCCACGGTAAAATCACTGGTGTATCATTAGTTATGTATTCATGCATTCATGACAAGAAATGGACCTACTAACATAAGAAGATGTTGTAAAACTACAGTTTTGATTAAGGAAAAGGGTAAAAGTATACATCTACCTCAATGAAAGGTAACATACTTCAACAAAAGAAAGAAGGAAAGGATTATACCATGTCACTCTAACCTTTTCCACTGTTACTAGATTTCCTGATGCTGTCACTGGAGGGACATTGAAGCTAATAAAAACCTACTCAGAAATCATTTGTCAAGGCAGAAGCTTTACCTGGACATGGCAGTAGAAATAACATGTGAGTACAACTGACAATGCTGGACAAATACAGCCAAGAAGGGGAACTCACCTCATTGTGACTTTCAAAAATTCTCACAATTACCGAAGAATGAGAAAAAAATCTGTCTCAGATGCCTTGAAGGTGAATACCACCCTCTTTTTCAGGCAGACACTTCCTCGAACTGAAGCAGATCAAGTTTTTTTACCTATTTAAGATGGGAGGTGGGGAAAAAGTATTTTTGGAAAAGCACAATACAATCTAACAAAGGTAACCAAAGTAGCGTATCTCCCAGACCTCCTTCTTTTGGAACAGATGTCACATGGAAAACTTCAAAGCAACTGGTTTAGCAAACCAGGTGAGAGGGGGAAGAAGAGCAGGGTGCAGGGTGACTGGGAAAGCTGCACCAGCCCCTGGGATGGGAGGAACCTCTCTGCATGCCGCAGTAACGTCATGCCTCAAGCCAGGGCTTCCCCGCCACAGCACCAAGCCACTCAGAAGGGCCATTTGGCAGTGATAGGGGGTGCGTCTCAGAGGCAGACTCCAAAATGCCCCTGGATGTCTGGCAGTGAGTTTAGTTGTCCTGGGTGATGACAGCTTCACAAGGCTTTTGTCTGATCAAATGAATGCACCTACTGTGGGAAGGCAGGTGGAGGTAACCAGATCAACATTTACCTAGAAGGCTACATTTTGAAGTTTTAATGATTTTCAGATAGCATTACAGCATGCTGAGTCTATTATTTCATGAGGCTTAAGCCTATTAGTTCTTCAATGATATGAAATGCAAGAATTGGCTCAGCAAGAAAATACCATCTTAGCCTCAGCCATCTGCAGCAAACCTGTTCCACCATTTCATAGCACTTCTGGAGTTTGCAGAAATAGTTTCCCTGTGCACAGGCACCAAGTGCTGCTGCTGGGTTTCTCGAATGGGAGTTGTTTGCCCTGATGCCTTTGCCTTGGTGTAGGACTAGCTCTGTCCTGTTCATTCAATGGAGAAGGTAATCTGCATGCAAGAATATCAAGGGCACTGGATCAGCTGCTCCTTTCCTGTGCAGGGAAAGCAAACAGAGGGACTGCTCTCATCTTTTTCCCCCTGCTTTAACTAAGGTGGTTGGAGGTAGCTCCTGACAGGACAACCAGAGGACTTGTCTCCCGAAGCCTGTGCTGTGCTAAGAAGCCTTTTGCATACTTGCACATATCATTCAAAAAGTGCTAGCATTGAGTATACTAGTGAATATTCTTTCCTGCAGAAGAAATAAAAAAAAAAAATTGTGCCGCTATACCTGGTGCTTTTACAGTCAGTAAAATTAGGATCAAGCAACTACGCAAAGCATTGGAGGACAATCCTCTTCCCCCACTGGGTCAATAAATCAACCCTCAGAGCTGCCAGGGAGGCTGCAAGGCATGAGAAATGGGGCTGCCTCGCAAAGGAAAGAGAGCCAGGTTTCCTCTCTCCACACACATTTCCTCTTCAAAGTCAAGTAGCCTTGGTCAACATTGGAAAAAATATAGCCGTCTTCTCATTGATCCTTTTGTGTTGTTATTAGAATAATTCCTAGGAATTCACAAGATCTTTTTTACTTCAAATAAGCAAACTTCGGTCTCCATAAGCTGGCCGAAACATGGAAATCACAGAAACTGAGGAATGAAAATTGCTGTAACAACATAGCGAAAAAATATTTTAAAAAATGTTAACAGACAATTCCTTTAGGCTCCTTCATATATTTTCACAAGCAATCCATTATTACAGTTCAGAGATTTAATTCTTTGCTTTACAGAGCAAGCACATGAGTTATGGGCTCCCCATACCAAGGAAGATTTGAGTAGCTTCAGGAAATGTCATACAGACTATTGTCAAAGAAAGTTGGTAAGGTGGGAATCAGAAGAGGAGGTAAAAAGAGGAGGTAAAAGCCATTACACGCTCAAGAGATGACATTTTTACATCTTTAGAGCACTTTTTTTTTCACTATCCTGTACCACCTGCAAAATACCATTTACTCCGAGTCAAGCGGAAGGTAACACGGATCCACTGCAGCTGGACCCCGCTGACGGAGGGCAGCGGTAGCAGGCGGGGCTGACAGCAACGGGAGCGGGACCG
>NW_009206396.1:2493-2752 GCF_000690835.1 Fulmarus glacialis | reverse complement strand
GAGGTGGGGGGTGCCGGGGGGGGGACCCCAACCCACCTCCAGCAGGTCTGGGTGCAGGGGCAGCCCAGGAAACCCAACTGAGAGGGGCTCCTGCACCCCTGCGTGAGCTTTGGTGACTCCTGAATCCCTCACATGCATGTCCCCTCCGGCATTTTGGGTTCAAATCCAGGTTTTCATTTGGCTACTCAAGTGTTAAGGCCATAAACGAGGGCTGGACTGAGCTGAGGCAGCCATGAGCTTAACCTCGGGACTCTCCCGC
>NW_009206396.1:2177-2389 GCF_000690835.1 Fulmarus glacialis | reverse complement strand
CAGCCATGAGCTTCACCTCGGGACTCTCCGGCTCCATCTCGATGAAGCGCCAAGCAAAGACCAACTTAGATATTTCACACAGAAAAGGGCTGTAGTTTTTTTCCCCGAAGGTGACAGCCAGGTTATTCAATCCATTAGCAGAGGCCGCCGCACCACCTATGAATCCCCAGCTCGTGGCGTGTTTAAGGACCGTGGCACCGTTTTTCATCCGT
>NW_009206396.1:1578-2162 GCF_000690835.1 Fulmarus glacialis | reverse complement strand
AGGAGGCTCGGGAAAGCCCTGGGGCAGCCAAGCCTTTCCCTGGCTCCCAAAAAACCTGTCCCCCCAGCTCTGCCAGCCGGGATGACCCGTCCCCGCACCAAAGGGACCAGAGACAGGATTTGCCCCAGCAGCCTCGGAAGTGGATGCAGCCGGTCCTGGGACCACCAGCCACAGTCCTGGGGCCACCACTGGCCCCCCTGGCCACGTGCACATCCACCCACAGGCACTGAGCCCAAGCAAACCTGCTTAGTCAGGGCTAGCGGAGCCAAATCCTCTCCAGAGCTCTCCTGCTTGGTGGATTTCTGCCTAAAAATACTTTTGGGATGCGAGTCACAAGCCGTAGCCTGGAGCCAAAGCGAAGCGGCCCCGCTGCCGTGCCGGGTTTGGGGGAGGGAGCCGAGGCGCGGAGCTCAGCCCCGCTCCTCCCTGCCTACCTACAGCTGGGACGTGGAGATGGGCCCCAGTACCACCAGTGGGGCACGGGTCCGTAACCAGTGAGAGCAGCCTGGAAGGGGATGGGGATACGGACTGCGGTTCAGTGGAACCAGAGGAGTTTTTCAGAGCAGAAAGCACCCGCATCCCTC
>NW_009206396.1:1158-1516 GCF_000690835.1 Fulmarus glacialis | reverse complement strand
GGTCCTGGAAAGGATGCAAAGCGTGCGTGCAACCTTTCTGCCCAAATCTGCCTTTTCCTGGAGCCAAGAACCTCCAAGAACCAAATGTGGGGCTGGCAACGCGTTCTGCCCCTTGCACCTCCGCGGCGCATTGCCTCCCAGTTTCTCAGCTGCTGGGATTTCGAGTACTGCAATACACGGTCACTGGGAGAGCTTCAGGGACTGCAGCCTTTGTGGCCCTTCTGCACTGGAAAGCCACCAGCAAGTCCTACCAGCTGCACCCAGTGGGTGCTGACCCACCGGGGGAGGGACCATCTACCTCCACGCACCAGCTATGGGTCTTGGAAATGGAGATGTCTTCCCCCAGATCCCACAGTTG
>NW_009206396.1:752-1098 GCF_000690835.1 Fulmarus glacialis | reverse complement strand
GCATCTCCAGCGGCCCCCGGGGAGCAGCCTCTGCTTTGCGTCTCAGTCTCCCACCTTTCCCAAAGGGATTAGGCTTTGAAGTTTTTGCTTTGTGGGCTGTAATCTTATCTCCCACGCCCCAACTGTCCTATGGCTGGCATTCACAGCATCCCCTCTCCCACCAGGCATCCTCCGGCACCTTCTGCAGCTCCCGATGGATACGCAGCCACCCCAATGCTTTACTCCCCGGGCAGAGGGATGCTGCACGGCCACCAACCCCGGCCCCACTGGCCAAATCCTCGGCTCGTGTGGTTGCCCCCCTCTCGCCGCCTCCCCGGGCCGCCCGGGGCCGAGCCAGCCGCTGGGG
>NW_009206396.1:0-566 GCF_000690835.1 Fulmarus glacialis | reverse complement strand
CACCCCCAAACCTGCAAGAGCTGCTGCTGCAGTTTGCACGGGGGGAAGCGGGCAGCGGCATTCCCTCCTCACCACATTTTTAGGTGAGGAGCTCCCTGACCTGCAGGCGATGGGGCGACCCTGGGGAGATGCTTTGTGCCACAGAGCAGGATCGGACGGGCTGGAGATGGGACAGTGAGTGCTGGGAGCTTCCCAACACCATCCCCTCTCCCCCAGAGACCCCCACTACGGAGCACAGTGAACCCACCAGCCTCCCCCCAACCCCACCACCGTGCAACGGCCCATGCTCCCGCCATTGTGCAGAGGTTTGGCTTTCCCTGGTGCCTCACAGGGCCCGGCAGCAAGAGGGTCTCCCACCGCCCCCTCCCCGAAAGCGGTGCTGGGTTGGGTTACACCGACTCAGCAGAAAGGAATGCAATTACAGCTGGGGCAGGAGGAGGCTTCAAAGGGCTGTAACTGAGCCAGAGCAGGAGGTTTGGGGGGTCAGAGGTGGTAGGACCGTGGCAGGTCCAAGAGAGATGTCCCCGTGTCCCCGCGGTGGAGGACAGAGGCTGTCCCTCCAGCCA
>NW_009206395.1:12245-12505 GCF_000690835.1 Fulmarus glacialis | reverse complement strand
CCCCCCCGCCTCACTCCCGGCACCCGGCCTCCCCTCCGCTCTCCGGGAGCCCGGCTCCCGCTGGCACCCCGCTTTCCTCACGAAAAGGGTCGTCGGTTTCCAACACGCCGGCGCTTGCGGGGGGAGCGCCGTGAGGAACCGCTGCCCGCCGCCGGCACGGTCTCTAGCCGCCGCAAAGCGGTAGTATTTACGAGTGTTTTCCACAGGAATGGCCCTTAGCGATCGCGTGTTATCGGCGGCGGGGGGGGAAACCCCCAGGG
>NW_009206395.1:7105-12179 GCF_000690835.1 Fulmarus glacialis | reverse complement strand
GTCCGGGCACTCGCTTCAAGTGCCTCCTCGTGAAGTGCTGAGGGGTTTTACGGGCATAGCACACACGTAGCTATTTGACATCTTAAAACAGGCAGGACCTAAAGCCATCTCTTCAAAGTGGCCAAGGCTTGCTTGGGTAAGGCAGGAGAAAATAGGAACATCACGAGCAGCCATTCAGCACGGAGGTGTCCAGGCTCCTTTGCGCACCGATGTGGTGCGCGGAAATGTGCTTTTGCTTCCCCACCACTGCATTAAACAACAGATTATTTTTTTAAAGTCTCCTAGGACGTTTTTTCATCGGAGCAGGGACTTATTTCTACACGTGTAGCTACCTTTCCTCCCACTACTGTGCTCAGTTGTTCCTCCGCTGTGACTGCGTGTCACTGGATGCTATTCGTATGCAAAGTTTGAGATGGGATGAACCTTACTGTACAAATGGCAAATATTGTACAAAAGGAAGTCTACAACGAGAGCAAGTTAATGTTAGTCATTTAGTTTGAAAGCGTTCATTTTCACACAACATACCCGACCCATACTTGTGGATGCAGTAACTGGCAGGGTGCTGATTCTTGCTGCAGCCATTTAAGAACTCAAAATTCACTGTCAGGAATTGTGATCATTGGGCTAACCATTAAATAGACCTAGCAGTTCATAACACAATTTTGGCTCTGTAACATCATAGCCGTTGAATATTCAAGGTTTTGGTACTGTATTGCAAAATAATAATAATAGAAAGCTTTGATCTTTTTTTTAATCCTTCCTTTCTCATGTTATGCTTCTATGCTTTAGAGGCAATAGAGGAAAATATTTAAGATAAAATTTACTTTGTTTCTCAAAATTAAGACCTTCAGAAAAAGTAGAGACAAAAGAAGATCAGAACATTTCTGTGAATTGCAACAACCTGTTTGTAATCCCTTTCCTTGCGCTTGAATTGAATCCAATTACTGCGGTGCCAAACTGGGAAATGGGAGAAACTGTGCGCCAGTGACCACCTTAGGATAAAATAAAAGAAAGAAATAAATCTCATGGTCACAACAAACTTGCAGATGAATCCATTATTGATAAACTGTTGCACTTCTTAGTATAGGATATTTACAACTTGTTACTTAATACGTGTCTTTTTAAGGTCAATAATATATATATACACATATTTCAAAATTAAAGAAACTTTGTTAATGAACACTGAAGGAGTTCTCAAAACAAATCAACCTGCATTTTGGTCGCAAGCTATAATACTCTTCTTATAAACAGAGGTATACAATAAGAACCCACACGCTCGATATCATCAGTATAATTTCTGCAGGATTATTCCCTTCTTTCTTTCTGCTTTTCCCTTTTCTCACACCAGCAACTGACCCAGGTGAAGTTTAAGCAACATTTGCATCACTTATGTCGCAGCTTTCAAAAAAGCATTCCTTTGCCTGGAAGGATGAGTGATGAAATCTGTCCACAAGATGACATCAGCATGCAGCAAAGTTCCAGGCAAATCCCACGACATAACAAAAATTCCTTTTTTTGCTGCGGGATTTTTCCATGCAAGTCCTCCTTCCTTCACGGGGGCTTTATTCTCACGTGGGGTTGTACTGACTGCAGTGAAACCTGTGAGAGTCAGGACTGCTACGACGACAGTGCTCCCCTCGTTCTTCCAGTGCCTCCAGCACCAGAACACGCTGCTTCTGGCTCACTTTACTTTTCAGAAAGCACTACCAAGTGTCTCACGATCGTCTGGTCAGTTTTTTTGCAGAGGGTTTGTTTGTTTGGGGTTTTTTTTGCAACATTTTGGACAAAAATATTGCTTTTTAAAGCTGGTACACCACAGTTACTTTTCATTCTACTGAAGGTTATAATATAATTTGAGTAGGGTTTTTTTGCATTGATGACCAAAAACTGAAGAGCAAGAACGCCTCCCTTCCTCTCACCCATCCCAAGTTCTGAATTACCGTTAAGTGAATGTTACTAAGCCATTTATAGGTACTAGAAATAATTAAGACAAACAATATAAGCAATCAAGTTTTTCAGATCTTACAGTCTGTTTTAGCAGTACTTTAAAAGCCATTCTGTGATAAAAGACCTCTTCTAAAGTATATCAAGAACTAGATTACAGCAATCTTTATTGGAGTTGTTCTTGTTACGACTAATTGTACAGTCACACTAATATATAGCAGTGAACTCAATGTGCAGAAAACCAAAGCAAATATTGAACCTTCCTTAGTACAAATTCAGAGACCCAGATCCAGGAGGCTTTAATCAAAATTCCAATTAACTTCAAAGAGTTTTTCTTGGGTAAAAATTGCAAGCAGAATCTAGTACAGAAAAATTACCATTTTAATTGCTACTAGTCTGATTAAACGATTCAGCTTTCAGTTGATACAAGCCCTTACATTAACACTAAAAATTTATTAATGGTCATTTATATTCTACCAAGCCTAATCCTGCCAAAGATTTTTTTCTTTTCCAGAAGACTGCAGCAAAGATCAGCATAGCTTCAAAACACCCCAGCACATCCCTGGGGAAATGCTGCTTGATGAAGCTTCAAGAAACGACCTTGCAGCAGAAGCAAGCCTTGGCAGCCTACGAGCACGGTGGCTGCCATGACTCTGTAATGTCACGGGAGCTGGCAGCCCTGAAGAGCCGTACTGCCGATGCCGTTTGCCATGTATCACTGACTCGATGGGTGAACCGGCCTCTCTCTCTGCGGTGCTGTATGTTTAATTATCAGTAGATGGCACTCATCATGCTGCTCTGCAAGTGCAGGTCCATTTTATACGCAGATCATGGTTTCGGCAGGCAGCCTCGTAACACATCATAGAAATAAAGGACAGCAAACGGGCAGGGTCAGTGCCGCCCTGGCCCAGGAGAGCAGCCCACCCAGACCCCTGAGCTGGCTCAGCAAGTGGAGTGGGCCGAGGCACAGGCAGGGTGCACTGAATATCTGTGCAGTTAAGCCCAAGGGCACCAGAAAACCAACCCTGTTGGTATGCCCATATCGATTAGTACTTTTAATGTTAGTTTCTTAAAACCCATGGAAAGAATGCAGCTGCCCTCTGCTGCCAGTTGGCAGCTCCTCGGTTTACCCAGAGCCCTTGCGACAGCAGCCAGCGAACAATGTGTCTAAAGCCTCACTTTTGCTGCGCGTTCCTCACCTGGCTCTCATCCGCTCCCAGCACAGGGATTTCCCGACAGTGGATGGATGGCCAGCGAGGCACAGCCCCAGCGCAAAGTAGTGCTCTGCCTCCGGGGGTTACACAACACACACAAGAAAAACAAACGTGGAAGTCCCCTTGCCTTGGCCAAAGGAGCTAGTCCCAGCGGGTAGAAGTGAGATCATCTGGCCCGAGCTTAGGTCCCTCTGAGAGCTCTGGTTGGGGACTGCCATAAAGAAAAATACCTCCTGTGGGTTCAATGTTATTTCACTTCCCCCCTGAGCCCCTTTTTGCCCAGCATGGGGTTTCTCCACCCCTTACAAGGCATACATGACAGTTGTCTACTTCAGCCTTTCATCCTCTTTAGATCAGAGCACCCAGCATTTCTCTTTTATTGTGGCCATGCCTTGGGCGCAGGTCTGAGGCACCTGGAGTACCATCTATATGGGATGGTAAGCACTGAACCCCAGGCTGTGATCCTCTAAACACTGCAGAGCTGTCACTCGTCCCTCAGGGTCACCTCAACTTGGTGGGCAGCTCAGTTTTCCTCTGCACCCTGGCTCACACCCAGGTGTGACTGGGAACCACCAGGTAGGTGTTTCTTCCCAGTCTTCCCAGAACAGGATTAGTGCAGAATGTAGCAGCTACCGTTTTTCTTTGAAAAGACTGCGGGAACGGGGCTTGTTTTCTTACCTGTTAAACGATAGCTCAACAGTTATAGCACACACCCAGCAGTGCTGGTGATCAAAGTCCAGTCCCTCTTCTGTCTTCAGGGCTGTGAAATCCCATCTTCTGGGAGACTGCCCCAAACACCAGATTATTATCTATCTCAGGAGCAAGGGGAGCACACATTAACCCGCTGAAGTTGTCTCGCTCCATCCAAGGCAAATTCAGAGTTCACTGGGCCAGGGAACAGGTGTGACACAGCTCATCTTCATGGTTATTTTCCTGGGCAAGAGGAGATCTGTGTCCTGATCCCCATGGCCAACTGTGTGTACACGTTATCCAGCGCTGAACTCATGCAAAATACCTAAACAGGTCCTAGGAAGATGCCAAAATGCTGATCTCTGCTTTCCAAGATAAACACTTAGCTAGAGGACAGTCTTCCTTCTTTCTGGGCCACGTTGCTGGGTACTTCTGTGTCACAGCAAGAGTGGAGTATGCTGGTTCAGTACACGAAGTACACAATTCAGATAAATTCCTCTACGGGAAGCTGTAGTAGGATTTTCAGTGCTCTGAAGCCTAGACCTGAAGTGTGGGTGGGCAAGGGAAAATAAGTGCTTTTGTGGTTTGTTTTTTTAAAAAATATTTTTGTGGTTTCAGTGAAATTGAGTTTTGTTGTTTCAATTAATTTGAGTTTTGTTATTTTAGTGAAAGCCTGCTCATCTGTGGATATATGATATGTCTTTGAAAAGCCTTGGCTCCCACATGCTTTATAGAAACTTCTTCAGCTGTTCATTGCTTAAAACTTCCAAAGACTCCCACTCTCATATATGATCCTCTCGCGGCACCTCCTGCCTGTAGAGCATCCAGCCCTACAAATGTTTCCTTTCACAGAGGACTATTTGCATGTGAGACAGTGCATGTCCCCTGTTCCTTCCACTGTGAAGGGGACGGAGTTGCAGTGCTCGCTTTCTTCATGCCTGAAGCACCCTGAAAAATTTGAAAGACTTAAAAACCAGGTACGGGGCCAGAGAGTCTTTCACACTTAGCTGAGGGTTCAGCATCTGTGCAGACCATGACATGATTGGCACATTTGTGTTCAGATCTCCTGCTTTGGTGCCAGAAGCAGGCAACCAACCTTCAAGGCAGGGCTCATCTGGGTTATGCCCTTGGGATGCAGAAGCTAGGAGGTGCTCTTCATCCATATTAGAGATGTACCATGTTAAACCATGCCCTGCCATGCCACGCCAGGCAGAGTAGAGCAGGCT
>NW_009206395.1:0-7074 GCF_000690835.1 Fulmarus glacialis | reverse complement strand
GGTGGAAAGAGTGCGTCGAGGAGAACATTTAGCTCACTCCCACTTTCCGGGAGAGGGCTGTGACCACACAGCTACCATTTACATGCATGCTGTGCTCTGTGACAGCACCTTTACAAGATGCCTCTCTTCTGGTGGGTGCCTGATCTGAGATCACGACAGAGAAGGTAAATGGAGGAGGAGGAATGCACAGCCCTAACTCCTAAGCTCCAGGGAGGGACTGAGCTCTCACATGTTTTCTACCTTCTGCCTCTAGGCAGCTCCCTGCCCTGGGTGATGGTTTGCCCTTTGGGGTGCCTCCTTGTATCAGCAGAGGCCAGAAACCCGAGTGCAGTCATGGGAGGCACCTCGGTACCTCAGTGTCTTGCTCTCTGGGTCTGAGAAGGCAGTCGTTGCCACTGGCACCAAACTTGCGCTCTGTGTGGAGCATTTGTTCTCCTTCTTGTCCATGATTTCCCATGTAAAAAGCTGGCACCGGCTGGCTTCTTCCTGAGGGAATGTCCTTTAGACCCTTTAGAGCCATTCCTGATCCTCATGCCTGACCATTGTCCTCGCCAATCAAATGGAGCCCAACTTCTGCCTCCTAAAAAATGGGAGTTTGTGGCTTGTCACTCAGGAGGGTCCTGGTGGTGCACGGGGAACAAGCTGGCGAGTCCCAGGAGGAGGGTGCAGGTTGCAACGCTCTGCACCATGTCACCTCTCTGCCCTGTCCCTTTCCAGAAGTGATACGGAGAAAGGAGTTACTCTAATTTGTTACTCAAGTACTGTTGAACTTGTCTTGTGTATTTGGGCTTGGCAAAAAGCTGCTCTGTGATTTGTCCACAGAACAGGATTAGTATTACCTGCTGCCTAACGGCTGGGTTGCAAGTATCGACTAAGTAATTTTTGAAGCACTGGGAGAGGGACGAAAGGCGTTAGAGAGGAATGAAGTGCCCTGAGGAAGCCTTCGCAACCACCTTTCCCTGCACACAACGGCATGCATGCGGGCTCTGAACGGCGCTCGCTCATTAGGTGGCACTGCAGACCCAGGATTTCACGGTGAGCGCGGTCTCCAGAGGGCTCCTCCGGGCCTGAGCGGGGTTTGTAGGCTCAGACGCTTCTTTGCCCTATTTGCGTATTTTTTTCCTGGGGAAACATGCTGTCCTGACGAATCCTGGAAGAACACAGAAGTGGTATTGCAAAAGCAAAGCAGCAGCAATCAAGACTTCCGATACAGCCGCCCGGGCCTGAAGTCTCCAGGAACTGCAGGGGGGGCCTGGAGCTGCTTGGGGTAAAACCCGTGCAAAGGACCTGCGGTCCACCCACCCGCCCTGGCTGCACCAAGGCAGCGCAAAGGGCAGCGCTGTGGGGCTGCTGCTTCCCCCTGAACCGGGAGACAGCAGAGCTGGTCCCCTCAAAAACGTCGTCCTTTCTCCAGCAGCCTGCGGAGAAGTCTCCAGGAACTGCAGGGGGGGCCTGGAGCTGCTTGGGGTAAAACCCGTGCAAAGGACCTGCGGTCCACCCACCCGCCCTGGCTGCACCAAGGCAGCGCAAAGGGCAGCGCTGTGGGGCTGCTGCTTCCCCCTGAACCGGGAGACAGCAGAGCTGGTCCCCTCAAAAACGTCGTCCTTTCTCCAGCAGCCTGCGGAGAGGCCTCAAAGGCTGCTGGCGATCCAGAGGCACGTGCTCTTCGAGGAGGGGTCACCATGCCACTGTGCCTGTGCCTCCTGCCTCTGCTGCGGGGCCGGCAGCGATGGCTGGCACCTGGCCTGGGGCCCTGGAGCCTCCTGTGCTTTTGAGTAGAAGACACCCAACACATCTCGGGTTGTGCCTCTTCCACTGAAATGTCCCGAGCTGAACTGGGATAGGGAAGGCGCCTGTGTTCTCTTACAGCCCTCCCAGCCACCTTCTTCCTCACCTTGATTTCCCTGGCATTTCCTTGGGTAAATGTTTATACAAGTTTTCAAAGCCAGGGAGCGCGCGGGCAAGATCCGGGAGTGCTTCCCTTGAAGAATTTGGTTTGAGGTGTTTTAACTCCCTTCCCCCCGCGCTGCCAGTTATTCCCGGCCTGGCGCAGTCCTCGCAAAAACCGGGCTCTACCAAGGCACACCTGACTTGGTTGGCAACTGCCACGGCTATTCCCATCCCAGCGCCCCGCTAGAGCCGGGCCTGGGCTCCTCCATCCCAGCTGGCAGCTTAGTCATTCTCCAGCCCTGGGTCAGTAACCTGCAGCCTACTCAGTGCCCCTCTGTCTGAAGCTGAAAGATAAATGCCCTTGAAATCTGAAGTAACCATGATAATTTTATTTTGAACAGGAAAATGGACTGTTTTTTCCCCTTATCTAATTGATTAGGAATGTCAAATATTCTTTTCTGTACACCGTGCATGCCTCTTATTTATGTAGGAAGCAGCTGGTCTAGGGATTGAGCCAAACACTTTTTTTAAATAGAAAAAATTAAGCTTTCTTTTAGGGCTGGGGGGGGTGTGTCACTGTATTTCATCGCGAGTTGACAGATAGAATCCATCTCTCTGCTTTTCCCTCTGCGTCCTGACATGCGTCTGGGAAATACTCGCCATGTCCCCACTTCAAAGAAAACTGCAGGTGTCTGGGAGAACAGGGGCAAGGAGGGAGCGCCGGGACACGGTCAGGCCAACGGGATGTTCGCAGCTCAGGAGCCACGTCTGGACGCCCGAATGACATCAGAAAAAAAATCTTGGCTTTTGTCTGGGTAGATTTCTGTCCATTTCTATTTCTGCACATTGCTGAGCAGTACTAGATGCAGCAGTTACTATCTAGAGAATGATATTAGCTTTGCGTCCGCGTGACTCTCTAAGTAATTCCTTTCTGTAATGGGCTTAAAATGGAGCGTATGTTCCCGTTTTTCTCAGTATGCAGTTACGCTTCCCATCTGAAGTTATACAGCCTCAGACTGCATTTCAGAAAGTTTTCTTAGGAAGAGCCTGAAATTGCAGCGTAGTTAGATTTGTTGCTGAGGAAATCTGTTCATTCAGCCTGATTGACAGACACAGCACCGTCTACTTGCAAAAAGCCAGCAGAAAGATGGCTCTTGGTCCCATTTGGTCAAATGGGTAATTGAACCTCCCTAAAAGATGTAGGACTCTGTAGAGTCACTAGTCATCATCACACCTAGAAGTTCATGCAAAGAAAGCTGCCAATCAATAGAACTATTTTGTAGGATAAACATGTAAATAATTTAAACATGGTGAAAAATACACAATCAACATTGTAGGTGTCACCGTAAAGCTGTCACTATGGATGTGCCTTGTCCCAAAGCAGCCTGCTGCAGCTCCACATGACCACGGCCAGTGGTTTTAGGACTGGGTAATTTGTTAAAGGCGGATGTACGAAAGCAATGGTAATTGAAACACTAAGTAAGGCCACATATTGCATGAGGAACGTAAAAGTGTATCTCCAGTAACACCTCTGTTCACAGAAGGTGAGAGCAGTGATGGGTCATACATTGGTGGATCGTTGAACTAGCAATCTTTCATTCAGTGTAGGGTTGGCATCATCCGCAGGAGGTTTATACCTGAGTGGAGAGAGCTGGGAGATACCAAATAAATGGGGTAGTGTCTTACCTCTCCTTTCAAAAGTGTTCACATGACTTTTCATCACTCAGCCATGGCTGATGTCACCACCATTGCTTCCCACTTTCTGTGAGGCAGATCAGCTCGGCAGGTTTTCATCACACATCCCAGATGTGTGCTTGCCTCCATAACCAAAATGGGATCTTGCTGGACTTCGCCATTGCAGTGAGCAGAGCAGCCACAAATGGGTGCCAGTGGGGGAGCAAACAGAGTTACGGATGGACTTTCCCAGTCAAAATAGCACATATGCCCTGTGACAGGTTGCTATGGGAAGTGGTCGTTTTGATAGTCACCTTGAAAATACCTGGTGAGTTGGCATGACACTGATACAGCTTTCAACAGGCTCATGTGTGAGGTGTCCCATCACCACCACTTATCTACATAGGCCTCCAAGCTTGAGTTGTGAAGACCGTTAAAAATGGTTTGAAGAGCACATTCACAGCAGTATTGAGACAACCTGGACTATCCTGTCGTGAATATTCCCCTTTCTTTGTCGTAGTTGTGCAGCGTTTCTCAGGGCCATTTCAAAGCCGAACTCGTGGCTGTCATTAAGGCTACGGCCAGAATGACACTCTGTGCCTCAAAGCTGAATATTCAGCAGTAACTGAGCTGCTGAATGCCACTCGATGAGCTCGTAGGGACAAGGCAGCTGAAAAGGCTTGATTTCACCTGGTTTGGCAGGAAACGCTGGGATTTGTTTAATCAGCTAGCCAAACAACCTCCAGCACCTGCTCCCTTAGCAGAGGAGGCCAAGCAACAAACGTTTTGCTGGATAAAAGTTTCCACCAAGTTCTCACCGGCGGGAGGGAGATCTGCCGGCAGCACTGCTCTCCATCACCGAGAACTGTTCACAGGGGCTGACCGGGACGTAGAGGCAAATATGGCCAAACTGGTTGCTCCCACCACAGGCATGAGGACGCATATACACGGTAATTTGGGCTAAATGTTTGGGTTTGGCTATTCCAGGTTTTTACTTATGTTATCGGGAGCGGGTGAATTGCCAAAGGTTTGGCAGCTGATAAAAACAAGTGCCGTGCCAGATCCAGGGAAAACCCCACGCTCAGAAGCAAGTTGCTAGCCCCAGCTCCTCTTTCCTACATGTTTCAAGGTCCCCCAGGGACATATTATTTGACAATGCTGTTGGAGGACGAGGCATGCTCTGCATGTTGAGCAAGCTGGATTTTGCTGAGGCAGTGGTTCCCATGATCAAATTTTAGCACTAACTGTAGTTGTTAAATAAATCAAGCTGTGTTCCTGGACTTGCTGCTGCTTGTCATACACTGGCACATTGTTCTCCTGAGGTGGGATTCACTGTGCTTGGTGTTTGCCAGCTAAAAATTAAGCACCTTAAATTGAGCTGAATAAAAATGAAGCAGTCAAACACTAGCAGCCCTTGTCTCCTTCTCTAGACAAAGGAGACCGTTGAGCACTGCCACAACATGATTCATCCCAACCTTAAAAAAATTAAGCCAGGGAATTGAGTTGCTTTCTGGACGTGCCCATCTCACTCTGTGGACTATCGAGGGAGCTGAGACAGCTGGGTGAGATTTCAGAGCCAACATTTAGATGTCTGCTGTGAGATGAATCCCACCGTTGGCCAAGAAGGTGAGCTTTCTGGCCCAGTGAGTGACGAGAGTTACCACCACAGATGAACAGGTTTGGGTACGCATGGAGGGCACAGCAAGCACAGGGGAAGTACAAACACACAGCCTTCTGTGGGGCTGCATGCTGCATCCCAGCTCTGCCCTAGTTTCCTTCCTAATGACCTCCCACTAATCCATCTCCAAAACCTCTTTGACATGGCTAATGTTTGCTCAGAAACTGGCTTTCACTGACCGAGAGGTTACCCTGACTGCTGATGTGACTGACCACGTACACCCTGTAGCAGGGGACAGGTTTATCTTCTGGGTTGGAGAAGAACAGACCAAAACAGTGCCAAGAAGATGCCACCTTCGCATTGCATTTATTATTACCCAGAACACAAATCCATCACCCAGGGCCAGGACCTGACGTTTGAGCCCAGACAATGCAGGTAGGTGGGACCTTGGATCTTGCTTTTCTGGATTGCCTTAGGCATGTCAGTGCACAAAGTCAATCCTTGAAACAAATGAGTTTGCTCAACTTAAGGCGTCAGTGGACATGTACGTCAAATGCCGACTTAGACCTGCCATCCGCTCCTCCACTGCGGAATCTGGCCCTCTTTCCTGGTGCCAGGACAAGGCTGGCCAGGTGTGCGTGCTATTGACTGAGCCTTCTGAGAGATGTGCCGTGTCTGTGAGCGCTCAAGGACTACTGGGTCCATCTTGCCCAGCAGCCGGGGTTCTCATGTAAGAAAGTAGAAATCTGGGGAGACTTGTATACAGCTGAAGTAATGCCATTTTGTGTACAAAGAACCCATTTTGATTTAAAAAAGGGCAACTCCTTTCTTTCTTTCTTGCACCTGCTATTTAATCAGAAATCCCAATAATCCTCAGACAAAGAGATATAAATCTGATCAGCCCCTTGAAGACTGTTGATTGACACTGCCAACAAACAAGAGGCGTGGTGTCTCAGATGCTAAATTTCTCAGGAAAGAAGTTAGAATAAACAAAAACAGTTTTACTTGGATTCCTCCACAACACAGATATTTAAATACAGTCGGTTGGGTGCCAGTGACACTGTCATTGGGAAGAGAAATCCTGAAGAAATCTGAGCACAAGCCAAATGGGAACTGAAGAGCCAAGGTGCAAGTAACAGGGGTTCCTCTCGTTCCAGCCTGGAAGCTTGGCCAGAAATGTCATGAAACCATTCATCCTACCTGTGATGTATATTGTTTTGTTATTCTGTTTTATTTAATCTCGCAGTAAATTGACGTATATGATATGACCACTGTGATTAGCTTGGATGGCTTCACAGCTTGGGTATGGCTACCTAGCTTACCTTGAAGAGATATTATCCTGCAAAGCGGCTAAGTCCGGATCATGCCGGTGGGTGGAAGAGGTCGGGAGAAGCGCTGAAGAGCCCCCGGCTCCCCACAGGAAAGCCGGGGGGTGGTGGGCAGCCGAACCGCAGGGCCCTCGCTCCTCCGCGGTGCTGGGAATGGGCGATCCACGGTGGCGGGGATGAGCAGCAGCTCCAAAGTGCCGACGCTGCTGTGACGGGAGCCATCCACGCTGACCGACCCCTGCGCAGTGGGGGAGAAAAACAAAACCGGCCCAGGAGGGCCTTGTTGCGAGAAGGAAGTATTATTTAACTTGCATTGTGTTGGGAAAGGAAAACAAGGGTCCTGGCGCTGGGCCAGGTCCCTTGGCCTCTTTTTTTTTTTTCTCTTTTCTTTTCTTTTGGGCAATTGTTCTAGTGAGGCCAAATTTTTTTTTTGTTGTTTTTTGTTTTGTTTTGTTTTCTTTGGTGTTTTTGGAGTTGACAATGCACGGGGCAATTTCTCGGCGCTCTTCCTGTGTTTTGGCACGGGGGCTGCCCGAGCGCTCGGCCACGCTTCCTGCGGCAGAG
>NW_009206394.1:22412-31758 GCF_000690835.1 Fulmarus glacialis | reverse complement strand
CCCCCGCTGCTGCCGCTGCCGCTGCCGGCACCTTGACATGTAAACCCAGTACAGCGATAAATCCTATGTAAAGGCTTATAGACAGTTAGATTTAAAGATATAAAAGAAAAACAGCAATATAAACTCAGGAAGCTGCTAAAAAGGGAAGAAATCTGTGATAAAAAAGAATGGCGTGTACATCATCGTAGAAGCTTAAAAGTTAATTAAAGAATTTTCAAAAGTACTTAATGTAGAAAGAGAAGGTTAGAAGAGAGAAGCAGAGAATGAAAAAAAGGAAACATGACGTTTTATTACTTTATGAAAGCATCTATGTCATCAGTTTAGAGCCTGTGCCTGTTCCTCGTTTCTAGTTTTTTTCAAAATTCACAAATTTCAGTAGTGTTTAAAATACTAAAACAACAGCATTCATAATTTGTCCAATGACCAAGTTCATTCATAAAGACACCGTTATCAGTCAATAAATGACAGATGAGTACCAAACCCCTGGAGTGAGGTCTCCAGTGCAATGTGGGAATCTCATTTGGAATTTCTCCAAGGAGCCAGGGACGAGTATCCAAAATGATATACACCAGACTGGGAGGGTTAAGTAGCTTTTGTCCTTGTACCAGTTGCCTTTGTCTAAAGAGCTTTTGAATGCGGAACTTCTGCTACCACATGCTGGTTTGCACATAATTTTCAAACATTTTCTTTTTTTCATGAAAAAAACCTTTGTATCACAGTAAGTATACTGTGCATATTGTAGGTCTAAAAGTGTTTCAGAAATCACTGAGAGGGGTGTAAAATATTAGACTATTACTAGCCTTCACGTCATACCCCTAGCAGAGCCAAATGCCTTCATTACTCTGGGTGACACAGCACCATGTAGTGACCACAGTGAAGAAATTCCTAAGTCAGCACAAACCCACGCTGGTACACCCTCACAGCCTAGTAGAGCTCAAGCCTGAGACTCAAAAGCGGTAACACCATCTCGGAAAGATATTCAGATGAAAACAATGAACTTGTAAATTACGGGATTTAGAAATCTCACACTCTTCAGTATTATGTGGCTTGAAAGATGTTAAGAACATTTTTAAGTTGTCTAAAACGGATTCTGTTTTTTAATAGAGAGAGATATTATGAATATTGATCTGATGTCTTGTTGTCTTCTGGCAACTGCAGTGTTGCTCTCTGGGAAGTAAGTATTTCTTTCATATGGAAACCCGTAAATTGATCAATTTTAATCCCCAAAAGTCATAAATGACAAAACATTAAAGTCCTCCTCAAAATGAACTTTGCTTCTAATGAGCTTCCTTTCAGCTGTGTTTCCAGAAAGTTTGACAGCATAGTGGGATAAGATCATGGAAAAGAAAGAAACAGAGTTTGTTTCTAATGAATTTTAATTCTAATTCTAGTTCTAAAGGTATTCTAATAAATACTGTTGAAAGTATTCATGGGATACAAGTTAGAGATGGATTAATGGTGAGAAGACAGTAAATATAAACAGTGTATGAAAAACCTACTTATAGAACTTGTAATACATTGTGCATAATTAAAAGAAAAAAGACTGTCCAAATCTTTATTCTACTGAAAATACTTTAAATTGCTTTCTGAATATTTATTACAGTATGGTTATTTGGAAAATGGAAACCATTTCTAATCGAACATTTTAATTGTTTCTTAAACAAAGCACACATATAATTAATCTAGTTTTTTTAAGAAATGCAAAAAACCAAAACCTTATACAAATGATAATTATAATATTACATTCTGGTCCAGCTAATATTACATGCATGGCCCAGCTAAATAAACTGAAAGACATTAAATTTGAAATTCCAGTTCTGTCGAGGGGGAGATTTTGTACTTTTATATTTACATATTCGGAAAAGACTTCAAATTTGTCATTTTCTGGAATTTATCGTCATCTGCTGGAATTTATTTTAGCATTTTTCTTAAATTGTAGCTGGAATTTTCAAAGATGCTGAAGAAAGATACATACTCATTGGGATTTAGAGTTCACACCTAACTTGTATGGCGTCCTTTGAAATTCCTGTCTGTAGATACTATAGAATTTTGTCTGCAGATATCATAGGAGTCCTGGTGAGATCTTGAAAACCAAAATCCTCACAGTCATCTCATCATAAAGCTCCATAGTTTAGAAAGAAATTTATGTTTTTACCTCAGAAAAGCGGGCATTAACGGAGTTGAAAGTTTAACCACTGATTGAAGGGTGTTTTTACGAACAACAGTGGAAATGGCATTTGTGTGAGTGCTACATAAGGGGGTTCATACATATGACCATTTCAAGGCAGCAATCATGGTAAATCAATACACAGTTTGAAAGAGCTGGGAAAAGGAGAGAGAGTAGTCAAATGACATCTACAGAACCGGGAATATTAAATTTAATGTGCAGCTCTTGTGGGAATTGATGATGAGAAACAGCAGTAATTATTAAAAAGGCTTTGTAGAGTGTGGGATTACTTTGAATGAAAAAATGATTATGTTAGTGGAATAAGCACGCTGAATTTCACAGCATAATGTAAGCTGTCAGGTTTCTGTTCTTTACTTATTTATTTGGTTTGTTGTTTAAAATAATGCTATTTGCACTCATTTCCAAGAATAATTTAGTAAATTTTATTTCATCTAGCTTTTGCTGTGTTTTAGTAAAGCCAATACAATAAATGCAGGTTTGCCGTCATTTCCTTTATAGACTTCTGTTTTCAATTGCTTATAACTCAAGTGAACAGAAAAGGAAACATTCTTCACTCTGACTTCACGTACTGTGCAAATAGGTTTTTGACTAGTAAGGGCCTTTGTCTTGTGGTCTCTGTTTGCAGTTGTGCTTTCTCAGTCACTTGTACATTTGCTTTTACTGTACACAGGAGTGTTTTAATGATGGACATACATACATAAAACTGCTAGCATCCTCCTTGCACATGTAAAAATCTACAGACAAAAAAGTAAGCAAGGTTAAAGACTGAGTTATAGATGTATGTGCACGTGAATAAAAGTCTTACGTACAAAAATGGCTATCACTGAAAGATCAGTGAAATTTTCAGAAGAAAGTAATAATTTGCCAGTAAAAATTTACCAGTTTTAAGTTAGCTGTAGAACTTTTGTTTTGCTTTCAGGATGTGCCAAGGACTAAGTATCTGAAAATCAGCTACTGAAAATTAAGAACACGTTACTGCTCATACTTTATTTAAACAATCCTAGCTAAAATTTTTAGTAGCCAAATTCTGTTGTTGCTTTGTCATTAGAAATGTTATACTCAGGTAAGGAAGACATAAATCTTGTATCTTCATGAATAGAATGATTTGCTAAATCTTTACAAAAGTTAAGAGTGAGCATGGTCCACAAATGTATTACCTTAATGAAGTGACAAACATTTCACCATTGTGTCAGGACTCTTCTTCATAGAGCTAAAGATACTGAATAGGCAGGAAGTAAGCAAAATTCTGATTTGGCACCATTTAACAGGTCCCTAGAAATATTGAGGACAGATTTGACCAATGAACCATGTAAAGCAGCCTGAAGACTGATGTATTTCTTTTTTCTTGAGCCAGATCCTGGAAGTTACTGTGTTATTCACAATCTTACTCATGAGACCTGGAATCCTGTCACAGAGGAGAACTAAGTTGGTTTAATATAAGTTGGATCTGGAGTATATTTATGGGCAATTATTTATTTCCTAGTTATATTTTAGATGCTTAAAATAGTGTGAATATTTGTTCCAGTATTTTTCTGTTTTTTAAAACTGAAATGTCTAAATCTGGTACTAACTTGTACCAGAGTTAATTAGGAATTAATATTTCTTTGGCTCCTCCTTTTCTCTTGCTATAAAAAAAATGAATGATGTTTTCCTTTTCCAGTCTTCTTGATTAATACAGTTAATCTGATCACACCAGTTCTCACTTCTGTTAATGAATGAAGTTGGACAGCAGACCAATGTATGGAATAGGCATCAATATTAAACATAAACACTGCAAATATGAAGAAGGAATAGATTGGGGCGTAAAGACTGCTTCTTTGATGATTAAGAATAACATCTATGATAAATGTGCATAGGGATCAAGATTGAAAATGGCAACCTGTAGATATTAGTAATTTATTGATCCAGATATTTAAAAATAGTAAAAATTGCCTGTAATAAACATTTAAATTAGATGCAACAAAAAATCTGTAAAGGGTGTGCATGTCTCAGAGTTAAGAACAAATGTACACTGATTATCTTCCCATTGTACCAAGAAATAGAGGCTTGGGACCATGAGACATTTTCTTACCAATGAGTATTTCCCCAAAATGACAATGAGTATTTCCCAAAAAAACCAGCTCATGAAACACTTTAATAATACTGGGGAAAAATAAAGGATTAGGAAAAAAAAACCAGGTTTTGGCACACAAAATGTGATTACAGTTAAACAAGATGCAGAACAATAATCTAATGTATGGAAACCACCTGCTTTCAAAATAATAGTTGCCAGTAGGTGACAAAGGAAAGAAGAAAAGTGGGCAAAACGTGCTACTGAGGCTTTCCTTTGCACACCCACCTCCTCCTCTTTTTCCATCCACACCTCCTGCAGCCAATTACAGCAAACATACAAAAAAAAGTGAAATGTGGAGAGATCGGAGTTTTCATTTACTTGTGGTGGCATATATAAAGTCTTGTGTACAACTTCCTGTTGAAAAAACCCCAACTATCAGAGTCTCACGTATGGAGCTAAAAGTTATGTGATAAAGCTGAGTTCAGTCAAAAGAATGCCTAAAGAAAGCAAACATCCTAGAAGAATGCAAATGCAAATATTCCAACAATGATGAAGTACGTGAAAATACAAAGACTGTACTTTCACATTGCCTTGAGTCCTGAGCTTGGACTGAGTCCACCATGTCTGCCTCCATGCATCCGTGACTTGCACTTCCATTTGAATCTCTCCAAGCAGGGAAACTTGAGCACACAGCAAACATATTCTGTTCATAAAAGTGTGAGTGCAATTGACTTAAACCATTTTATTCTGCGATGTTTAAACTAAATGAAGAATAGGTACTAAAGTGGTATATACATAACCTAAAAGGATTTTACCTTCTTGAGACAGAATTGTTCCTCCTGAGACATTTGCAAGCTGTGCAGTATTCCTATAGGCCATATTTCTGGAGTGCTCTTTATCAAACCTCCCCCAAATATATGGCACATATGGAGATACAACTCTCAAAAGTCAGTATCTGTAGAAAACAACAGTATTTTCCAAGAGAGCCGAACCATTTGGCATTCTTTTCTAAGAAATATTTCTGAAGATTCTTCTTCAGTTTTCTTTTTTAACTGAAAAAAATAAGGAGTTCAGGAAGGAATGCCTACTTACCAGAATTCAAATGGTGAATTTGTGAGGAGGCTTAAAAATGAGAGGGTAATGGGATCCACAGCTTGAGGCTTTTTTATACTTTCAGACCTTTCTTAGACATCAATGAGAATTTTAGCAAGTCTCTTACAGTTCCATCCTCATCTTGCTATCAGACCTACTTCATTTTCTTTAGCTACAGTTTCTTCCCCATGAGTTGAAGTTCTCAATTCCATTTTGATGCTTAACAATTCAATGCCTTACTTTTATTTAACTTCTGTCCCACAGGAAGTATTTCCTCTTTTTTATGCTTTTTTTTTTAATATATGTGTTTGCCCTTTTCCATCTTCGGGTCATCACCTTCTCCTTCTTTCATTTTCTAATGTTCACCTTTCACTGTGATGCACCTATTCTGTACAACTAGTATACCCAGCTTGAGAAACAGTTTTGAAAAATGTTCAGTTAAAGAGCAGTTATTAGTGTACCTGGGTGCTGTGGTTTAACCCTGGTAGGCAGCTAAGCACCACACAGCCTCTCACTCACTCCCTCTGGAGTGGGATGGGGGAGAGAATCAGAAAGGTAAAAGTGGGAAAACTTATGGGTTGAGATAAAAACAGTTTAATAGGTAAAGCAAAAGCCACATGCTCAAGCAAAGCAAAACAAGGAATTCATTCACTACTTCCCATCAGCAGGCAGGTGTTCAGGCATCTCCAGGAAAGCAGGGCCCCATCACGCATAGCGGTTACTTTGGAAGACAAATGCCATCACTCCGAACGTCCCTCCCCTTCCTTCTTCTTCCCCCCAGCTTTTATTGCTGAGCACAACATATGGTGTGGAATATCCCTTTGGTCAGTTGGGGTCAGCTGTCCCAGCGATGTCCTCTCCCAACTTCTTGTGCACCCCCAGCCTACTCGCTGGCAGGGCAGCATAGGAAACAGAAAAGGCCCTGACACTGTTTAAGCACTGTTCAGCAATAACTAAAACATCCCTGTGTTATCAACACTGTTTTGGTCACAAATCCAGAAGATAGCATCATACCAGCTACTATGAAGAAAATTAACTCTATCCCAGCCAAAACCCGTACACTGGGAATATGGCTCTTCCCACATTTATCTGCCTTACATCCCACTGACTTCACTGACACAATTTCTGCAAGCAGACCAGAGAATAATCTGTGTCGAGCACAACCGGAAACCTTGTAAGACACTTAACACATTAATAACAGTATCTAAAGTGTATATTGGGCATGAGGAAACTATGTGCTCCATGTGCCTATGCTTCTAGGTTTGATGTCTGGATGATAACTAATATAACCTTGAGATCATTCTCAGGGTGAAAGTAAGACACTCAATGATGACATGTTTTCTCTAGCTGTAGCCAGTAAATATTGAAGCTATCTGATTTCAAGTTACGTGGCCAATTAATTGAACAATCTGTTGGCAACTCTTTTTATGGAAGCAAAGCACTCCTACTTATTTATTCTATCTCCATCTCAAAGCACTTTGCACTGTAACAATTGGCATTAGTGTTGCTTTCTTCCTTTCAAAAAACTAAATCTTTAATTAGTGGAAAAAGTGAACCATATACTGTGGTTTGCATTAGTCTTCAATATTAATAAGTCATTTAATAGCCATAAATAATAGATGCAAATAAAAGCTTTTAGATATAAAGAAAAAATCTATTGAACGCATTGTACTTTAAAAACATGACTTTACCCTAACTTTTAGCCTTCACAGGCTTTAAAGACACTTTCAGTCTTGCAGTTTTCTAACCACCATAAAACATTATTCCCAGGACCAGTCTGGTTTATTTAAATTTCAGTGACCAAAATTTGACAGTCAGGGCCTTAGCTGCTTTTAAACGACTCAGTAGCACTGAAGCTGACATTTCACTGTATTTACTAATGTTAGAGAAAGATCTTTTTCAGCTAGATGATTCCTTATCTTTATGGATTCATATAGAGAAAACAGTTTTAACTGAAGTTACAGGGTACGCTTACCATATGGTATATCTCCAAAAGAAGAAAAAAAATGTTTACTACATAGTACACAGTAGACTACATTGTCCTTAATTTGGGACTAAAGCATTCAGTAGATTGTATAAATCGCAGGATCCTTGAATGGAAAGTTGCTGACTCCCATGTATCACTCTGAAAGCTGACCTATAACAGTCAGGGGAAGTATTGAGAATGCTTGTTGGATTTCCTTCTTTTCCCTCAGCAAAGTGCACATCTAAGGACACCTCTCAAAGATGTTATGTTAAAACCCTTGGCACCTGTTAGGAACAGAGCTAACTCCAGTTACTCTCTGATCTTTCTGGCTCTGTCTAGCCATGTAGAAAATAAATTAGAAATTAAAGCTCAAATTATTGCTATATTACTCACCTCTGTGCCTAATTAAAAGATGAAATAAATGGCTAATGTTTTTATATTTGACCACATATGGAGAAAGATATCAAATACAATCTTTTTGTCTTTCTGTCTTCTTTGACTGTCATCATTGTGGCATGAATGTCAAATGTTACGTTAATGTGCTTCTCTTCGGTAAACACAGTCTCCAGTGGTGAAAATTTTAATACTATGTGCAGGTGTCAGTATTTTACAGGTGACTGCTGCTGTATCATCCCTATTGAAGTCAATCAGGATTGTTTTCCCACTCCAGTAATTCAGTTGTTAATGAGTTCATGGCCAGCAAAAACAAATGGCTGAGATGGAGCATGAGATAGAAAATGACACTTATGACTTTTGAGCCTTCCAGTTACAACATCTCATGTCTGAAACTTTAAGTTAGTGAAACTAATACTGAG
Source organism: Fulmarus glacialis (assembly GCF_000690835.1). Classification (NCBI taxonomy): domain Eukaryota; kingdom Metazoa; phylum Chordata; class Aves; order Procellariiformes; family Procellariidae; genus Fulmarus; species Fulmarus glacialis. The sequence continues at coordinate 23,644 of NW_009206394.1, read as the reverse complement.
TGCAGTTTGAACAGAAGTAGAACAGTTCGTTCTGATACTCACTATGGGACGAATTTTGAAAGCATGCCAGATCCATTCTAGCTTGAGCAAGCAGTGAGCAAAATGGTACATCATTTACCCTACCCACAAAAACCAGAGAATAGCAGGCACATACTTAAGAGACTAATTCCGAAGCCAACTGATGGCAAGTGGAGTCTTTTGAATTGCCTTCAATAGGTTTTTCATGAAACCCTGAGTGCACTAAACAAAGATAATATAGATAATGTTGTATTTTTCTTTTACCAGAGCTGAAGGACCCCTTGCATAACTTATTATGTGAATTAAAACCAAATATACTTAATAAATGAAATGATTGGAACAATTTTTTCATTATGCGCACAACCTATAGAACTCTCTGAACCATTAATGACTATTTGTGCATATGTATGTCCTACTGACATGTTTAGAAAAGTTGCAGGGGTTTTTTATATTTACACACATGGTAAATACGATTTTGGGACTAACAGGTATAGGATAGGACAAAAAAAAAAATCCATGCTTTTGGTGTTTGCAGCTCTTGAAATACAGGTATAGTTGTGAAAGCTATTTAATAGTGTTTGTTGTTGCAAGATGAGTGTCTAAATATCTGTTTTAAGGAAAAAAAGAAAAGAAAGAAAAGCTTTCCGTTTGTGGACATAGAAATTGTAAGGACCAGCTGTATCAGCTGAATGTTCACGAGTCCATGGGGCCCGATGGGATTCATTCCAGATTTCTGAAGGAGCTAGCGGATGTTATGGCAGGACCCCTCTCTGTCATCTACCAAAGGTCTTGGGAGTCTGGGGAGGTCCCTGCTGACTGGAAGCTAGCCAATGTTATTCCAATCTACAAGAAGGGCATGAGGGAAGACCCAGGGAACTACAGACCTGTTAGTCTAACCTCAGCTCCTGGAAAAATTATGGAGAAGTTTATACTGGGTACTACTGAAAGGCATTTAAAGAATAGTGTAATCATCCAGCACAGTCAACAATGGGTTCACAAAGGGAAAGTCCTGTTTGACTAATTTGATATACTTCTATGATAAGGTCACCCACCAAGTGGATGAAGGGAAGGCGGTGGATGTAGTTTTTCTGGATTTTAGTAAGACTTTTAATACTGTCCTTCACAGCTTCCTTCTGGACAAGCTGTCCAACTGTGGGATGAGCAGGTACATGGTGTGCTGGGTGAAGAACTGGCTGAAGGGCAGGGCTCAAAGG
>NW_009206394.1:10377-21398 GCF_000690835.1 Fulmarus glacialis | reverse complement strand
ATTCTGTTCTGTTCTGTTCTGTTCTGTTCTAATAAAGTGCATGTAGGCGGTGAGGACCAGCTCTGTGTTTGGTTAGTACCTAACACAGCAGGATCTTCATCTGTGGCTGGGAACCCTAGGCATTAATACAAATAAATAAATCATGGTTCTATGCTTTTACCTCTGTATGAAGATAAAGGAAATTCAAGTCTAATCTCTGTCGGTTTCAAATTAGTATTTCATAACCTTCAAAAATTCCTTTCAGCTCTTTGCATTTTTTATATTCTAATATACATAATGAGTCATTCCAATTGCTGCCTTACAGTGATGTTATAAAGGTTCACTCATCAAAGCTTTAAAATTCCACACTTTCTCTATATACATACATACATATAATAGCTACATTTTATACAGAAGCATGTAAGTGCCTACATGAGTGTCACAGGGTGATCAGATGTGCCTTGATGAAGATTATGGCAAAAGTGAAAGTAAAATCCTATATTCCAATTCTGAGAAACAATTGTATGGCCATTAAAAACATTTCAACTTTAACGAGACAGTGAATAAGTTTTAATACTTTAAAAGTACTTTAATGTACTTCTGAGATCTAAAAAATTATATAAGTGAATCACAGTCAAAACTTTAAAATAATCTTTACTGAACTATTAGGTTTGAAAATATTCAAAATAAAATAACCTGCCTGAAAATAACGCAGGACACTGTTATATGTTTTATTCCTGTGGATAGTGGCCTTACAATACTGTGCACTGTATTCTATATATGATATACTAGGCTAATTAATTTAGTGGGACATATTTGGAAAAGATCCATAGTAAGTGAATAATGTATATTCAGGATAGATGGATGCAGAGGTGGTAGTAGAGTATAAAATTTTCATTAACATTCGTTTTGAGATAATTATATTCCGTGTAAATTGAAAAGCCACAAGTGAGTTCCATCTTTTTCAAAATGGGTGAACTAAACACTCTACCACATAAAAATGCTATGTATTCTCTTAGGAATTTTTTTTTTTTTTTTTTTTTTTGTCAGAAAATATTTCTAGAATTCTTTCAAACTATTCCAAACATTTTTATTTGGACTCTTATACACATCCTTTCAATTGGATTGCTTCACTATTGTGAGTCCAGCTTGACAGGCCTTGGAGACAGAGTAAATAACTAAGTCTTAAAATCTCAGAAGGAACCAAAAAAATCTCTGGTGACAGTAACATACGCATACTAGAATGGTCTCTCCATCCACTCCCTTCTCCCATTCTCCATTTACCAGTATGATTGTCCTCTTCACCAGTTTTGAGACACCAGACCGAATATAAAATGCTTTATTTTTGCTGATCCAGTGTTCAACATTGACTATGCTGCACTGCAGAATGGTTTGGCTTTAAAAAAAATTCAGAAGATTTTTGTGGCTGCCATCTTTAAAAGTATGGAACATCACTGAAACTTGTGACTGGAAATGGTGTTTGAAGTAGCTTAAGAAGGAAAGCTTTTAGTTAGTGGAATGTAAAACAGATGATCAAACAGAAGAGAGAAATCTACTTCATTGTGTGATCCCATTAGCTCTTACCTAGACAAGATATATAAGGAACACTCTTACTTTGCTTGAAGTTGCTTTATATATTCTGAAGTCTGTCCTTTTTCCTTTTGCTATTCAAAAAATTTCAAATAGGACATTAAATACTTGGACTGTTCCAGAGGAGCAATGATATGGAAAATATGAAGATAGTTTTCCCAGCTGTTTTTGAGTTGCATAAGTAGAAATGAAATGACAAAAAACACTTTAAAGTATGTTTTAAACATGGATGTTGTGCATAGGAGTTAATAGGAGGTGTATGTTGGTTCTAAATCCCTGATCATTTGTAGATGTCAAACAATCTAAGATTTAATGAATTGATAAAGGGAAAAAAATCTGCTAGGGACTTAAAATACTAAAAGTCTATTGAAATTAGACAAGTCCATGACTTAATTCAGTGTGTGCTTAAGTGCTGGTGTGTAACAATGGAACAATTATATAGGATTATATTTATTCTCCTTTTGTTATGTGTGGTTTTGCTCATGAAAGTCTATTGTAAACTCACAAAATAAAATGTGAAAAGGACAAATAACAGGAGACAGAAACTTGACTACTTAACTTAGATATTAAAATAAGCAGCAATCAGGAAGATTTCTAGCTACAAGAATAAAGGACAAAGCAAGTGATAGATACCTTGATGTGCTAAAATTAAAACTGGATGCCTTTCCTATAGTCATTTTTTAGCCAGATACACATTAGGAAGCATAGTCCCTGAGCTCAATATGGAATATGTTTGTCTGATAGCTTAAAAGGCTTATGGATCCTAGGAACCTTTCAGTTTATGTAATGGTCTGAATCTTGTGATATTTAATTTCTCACATAAGGCAGAGGCCAACTTCTGATCACTTCAGTATCTACAACTACAGGTACAATTTGCATACCTATTAGGACATGGGACACTGAATCTGTTCTCCACTGGAGGCTATAAATATTAAGCAAATACTCTCACTTATGAATTCAAATTTACTTTCTGTAATATCACAGAATGAATAAAGTTGGAAGGGAGTTCTGGAGATTATCTAGTTCAGTCAGCCCTTCTCAACAGAGATTCAGCTACAGCGAGTTGACCGGCATTGTCCAGCTGGGTTTTGAATATCTCCAAGGATAGACAATCCACAACACCTTTAGGCATCTTGTTCCAGTGTTCGACCACCTTCACAGTAAAAAAAGTTTCTTTTTATGTTTAACTGGAATTTCTTGTATTTCAATTTGTGCCCATTCCTTCTGGTCCTGTCACTGGGCACCACTGAGAAGAGTGTGGCACTGTGTTCTCTGCTCTCCCCATCAGGCATTTATACACATTGATAAGATCCCCCTGAGCCTTCTCTTCTCCACACTGAACAATTTTCTCACTGTCTCCTCATATGTCAGATGCTTCAGTCCCTTAATGATTTTTGCAGCCTTTCGTGGGACCTGCTCCAGTACATCCAATTGTCTTGTACTGGGGAGTCAGAACTGGAAACAGGGAAGGGTCACCTCCTTCCACCTGCTGGCAACATTCTTCCTAATGCAGCCCACGATGCTATTGTCCTTCCTTGCTCTCAGGGCACATTGCTGGCTCATGTTCAACTTGGTGTCCAGCAGGACCCCAGGTCCTTTTCTGCAAAGGTGCTTTCCAGCTGGGTGACCCCCAGCGCATAAAATGATGCCTGGGCTTATTCCTGCCCAGATGCAGGACTTTGCACTTCCCCTGGCTGAACTTCATGATGTTCCTGTCAGTCCATTTCTCCAGCCTGCGGAGGTCCCTCTGGATGGTGGCACACCCATCTGGTTTATTGACTGCTCCTTCCAGTTTTGTATCACCTGTAAACTTGTTGAGGGCGCTCTGGGTCCCATCATCCAGATCATTAAGGAAGACGATAAACCAAATTGGCCCTGCTGTCAGTCCCTGGGGTGTGCCATTAGTGACTGGCCATCACTGTGACTTCATGCTGTTGAGAAGAACCCTTCGACACCAGCAGTTCTGTCAGTTTTCACGCCATGTAAATGTTCTTTTATGTGGTCTGCAATCCATCAGTTTGTTAGCGAGGATGTTATGGGAGACAGTGTTGAAAGCCTTACTACAGTCAAGATAATGAACATCCACAGCTCTCCCCTCGTCCACCAAACCAGTCATTTAGTCTTAGAAAGCTATCAGGTTTTCTACTCCTCACTTAAACCAGTTTTTTCCATAAATTATTGCTGCTTTTATACTCATACTAGATGCGATGCACAGATACAGCAAGACCTTTTCTTAATTAAGTGAATAGTCACAGAAAATGTTTAAAGGTATCATTCATAGCAGTGGTAGGTTTTTTTGTCCTTTAGAAGAAGCTACATGTGTAACTATCACTTTACAGACATAATAAGGTGAATCTGAGAAACATAATACCTAAGAGGATCCTTGAAATGGCAGTTTGGGAGGAACAAGGAAGTAATTTATGCAAAACAGGTTTCCCATAGCATAACAGATCCAAGAAAAACAGGTTGCTGTGCAGAGTTCCTGGAAAGGAGAATCTGAGCAATCCTTGGATTGAAAGGGAGCAAAATAAATCGTGTAGGCAAGGAAGATGGGAAGAAGTGCCTGAAATACTGCCCCAAATCAGAAAAGACATACACTTGTCAAAGAAAAGGCATATTCTATAACGAGTTGCCATCAATGAAAAAAAACCCAAACCAAAAACCAACCCAAAACCAACCAAATAAAAAAGGAGCTATGGTCAGGAAAGAGGAACAAAGTCAGTGGCTGTATCAGTGCAGAGAACAGTAAGCTTTATGCAACATTTACTCAATGTGGGGTAAAACCCTGCATAAACAGTTATCCATTCAAAGAAGATTAGAAAGCCCTTCCAGATAAAGACAGTTAAAACTGCTTTGACTAGCCTCGTCCACATAACGTGAATATTAAGACCTGTCATGAAACCATAGCTGTTTAGCTATGGCTGTTCAGAATTTTCTGTGTATTTACAACCTGGTAGATTCTTAGTCCAACATTAATTTCAGTTTTTGAAAAATAAAAATAAAAATTAGATACATGCTTGACAGAATAAAAAATAATCAGTCTTGAGGCATGATTGATAAAAATAGAAGCTCAATTTGTTTTCTCAGCTGACACAGGTGCTACAATGATACAGAGAAGAGCAGAAAGGGATATAATAAAGATATATAATGCATAACAGTTTGATGGGTGATTACTTTCTTTTATTAGATCACGGTCTCAAGGGATGAAATCAGATTACTATCAATCTTCTCTTTGACATTGCAGGCAAGAGTATCCACAGGTTGCTGGATTATTCTTGCAAGGTTGGTGAAAGTTTGGTATTTGCTTTGGGTGTTTTTTGGTTCAGCATATATAGGGTCTTCTAAGTTAACAAGGGCAGTTTATGATTTTTTTTAGACATGGTGACTGAAGAGCTCTCTGTTTCCTTGCAATTTTCACTGATAATGAAGACATTTGAAATGCAAGACATTTGCATGATGGCAATAACAATAAAGAGTAGTAAAGTAATAAAAATATAATGGCCTAATAAAATGGAGTAAATAGTTGTAAAGTTATCTATTCAAAGTTAATAACAGTAATAAGAAAATAAATAATGTATGATAATAATTACAATCTCGGGGCATCTAGACAAAGCTAGTAACAATAACTATGTCCATGGTTGTAAAGACATCTTTTGCTAGTGTAAAAATTCTTATTATGTTACTGTATTTGGTAAACAGTTTTGCCATAAATTCTGATTAACAGTCTGAATGCATACATACCACATGTATTAAATCTTACAAAGCATATCTACACTGTATTTATAGAAACAAGATAAACTGTACAAAGGAAACTGCATGAGTATTAAGTATCTCTCAACTTTCACAGGTACATCAATAGGAAAATCTGATCATATAACCTACCTAATGAATTCCTAGTGCGTCCCTGTGTCTTGTTTTGTGATGAATAAGGTCTGAGGTTTGAGGAGTTTTCTACCTGAAATATGAGTGAATTATAAAGATTATGATCTAACACCATTTAGGCAGATAAAAGACAATGGTGTCTGCATATTACATGCAGTTTGAGAAATAAAAATGTTAATACAGACAGCTGACAAAGAGCAGGTGGGAAGATGGCAATTGTGCCTTAGTGGTTGAGCGTTCAGTTTCTTTTGGACAGCATCTGGATAGACCTACAGAAAAAAAGTACTGAATTCTAGGAATTGTCGCAGCAGCTGGGGAGAGACATTGGCAAAGAACAGTGTCGTGGTTTAACCTGGCAGGGAGCCAAACCCCACGCAGCCGCTCACTCACTCCCCTCCCTGGTGGGACGGGGAGAGAATCGGAAGGGTAAGAGTGAGAAGAACTTGTGGGTTGAGATAAAGACAGTTTATTAGAACAGAAAAGGGATAATAAGAATAAGAATAAGAATAAGAATAAGAATGATAATTATAGAATATACAAAGTGAATGATGCACAATGCAATTGCTCACCACCCGCGCTGACCGATAACGAAGTAGCGATCGCTACTTCCTGGATCACCCCTACCATTCATATACTGAGCATGAGGTCACATGGTATGGAATACCCCACTGGCCCGTGGGGCCAGCTGTCCCAGCTATGCTCCCTCCCAGCCTCTGCTTGGTAGGGCATGGAAGCTGTCCTTGACTAGCAGGGTACTTAGCAACAACTGAAAACATCAGTGTGTTATCAACATTCTCCTCATACTAAATCCAAAACACAGCACTAGGAAGAAATTTAACTCTATCCCAGCCGAAACCGGGACAAACAGGAAGAGCTGTGAGAAAGGGACTGCACTTTGGGGAACAGATTGAGCTGTATAGCATTTCTTCAGCATGAGGCTGAACAGAAGCAAGTGCACATAGAGTTGGGCGTTATTCTTAGAGCAGACTCATGGTCCTGCAGAGAGCACTGTGCGGACAGAAGTAACAATCTTCTAATCCTCAGTAAACTGCAGGAGCAGGAAAGATAGGACATACTCCTTGGCTACAATAACCAGTTCCTTCCCTGTCTCTCCATTCTTATATCACAGAGGGACAAAGAGGCTGAAAAGGAAAATACAGCAAGATGGAAGTGCAGGAAGCAAAACTGATCATCACCACTGATATCTCCAATCTCTTCTTGCCATTTTGTTTTTTCACAAAATGCATCTTGCTTTTAGTATGTTTATTTCACTTTTTTTTGTTGTTTTAATTAGAACTACAGTTTTGTCTTTGCTTTGGTTTGCAAATCATTGTGATCTACATGTCCATTTCAGATAGTTGCTCTTCTTAAATTGCTTCCATTTTCCTCAGTTTATTGAACTTTCCTGTTTGCTAAAGGTCTTACTTATCCACTCAAATTTAAAGAAAGGGGAAGCTAAAATATTTGGTTGAAATACAATAGTAAATGAAGCACTTCACAGATCCTACTGAATTGATGCCCAATTAGTCAAAAGCTGTTAGCATAAAGAGGCACAATTAAAATCATTACCCATGTCAGCAGACAAATCAATATGGTACCTATATAATCAGTTAGTTCTTCTCAGTCCATAAAATTAATCAGGGACACAGTGGCACGTACTTCACCCAAGAGATGCAGTGAATGTTCAGAGCAAGTAATTTTGAAATAGCCAGAGTGTCCAAGCAATTACTTTTCAAGGCTGTCATGTGTGACATGGAGGTAAAATTACTTGACATGCCTTTTTCCTTCAGCTTTTTTCATCTGTGGTGCTCTCTGTTTGTGGGTTGAGTCCACCAGTGTCCATTTTTCTCTCTAGTCTTTTCTAGCTTTTTAAACAGGTCATAGGAATAATGCCTTTCATACATTAGCTTTCAAGCAATTTTGAAAGCAAGATTTTTGTCATTTTCATGTTTCCAGGTATGCATTTCCAGTCAATACAAGAAAAATGGAGGTTTTATATCTCTCTAAACTGTAGGAAAAGGTATTTTCACATGTACCAGGAATGTCTGCTGCCAAGAAAACTCTAAGGAAGTAAGGGACTTTGGTTCTGCCTTTTCAGTGTTTTATATTATAGTTACCTGCCCCGACTGCTAAATACAGAGGAATTAAGAGGAAACAAAGTGATATATCTTTTGGTTCCTTCTGATTCACCATGACTGCCGGGCTAGATTAGGAGGAAAACCAGTAAACCAATATAAAATCACCTGCAACTTTCCCTTTCTACAGAACTATATTTTGGCTAGGAACTGTAGGTATAAAATAGAGTCAGGATGAAAACATTTTTTGGTTGAAACAGGAAGCCTGAAGAGGTGCTAATTCCTATGGCCAGCATCTTAATCAGTATGACAGGGACTGAAGATCTGATCCACGTAACATTCACGTAATGCATAGGGTAGTGCCATGTGAGCTGGGGACCTGAGGTTCGCTGCTGCTATTCCTACCTGCTGAGGGTTGGTACAGAGGGAGGCCAGAAAGAAACTTGCACAAGCGAGGTTCACAGTTTTCCTACGATAAAAGACAACTGCATTTTTTTCTTGTGCCCTACTCCACTCTACACTCCTTGCTGATGCAGTCTCTGCCTATAGACACTGAAATCTGGGGTGCATATGTAGGAAACGCATCCATTCTGGGCAGACACAAGTCAACTCACAGGAAACTTGGCCAGAGTGGGATATCTGTGGCAGGGGAGATCACCGAGAGGACTTCAGCAACATTACTAGAGGAAAACCCCAATGGTAACTAAGAAGGAATCCATGCAGTGGAGCTGCACCAAAGGGGCTACTGGAAAGAGCAAAAGCAGCAGGTCCCTCTGGCTCTTGGGAGTCCATGAGACAAGAGATGACCAGTATGTTTAGAGTTAAGACCCATTCAGTTTAGAAGTTCCCAGCAGCAATGAGTTTCCTCTTCTCCTGTTTTCTCTGCAATTGTAATGTGACTGGCTGACTAGCTCTCAATCATTACCTGGCCACAGGGAGCTTAGAAGATGGGTAAAACAAGATGAAACATTGCCTTTAGTGAAAGCTTTACTTTAAGGAGACTAGTCATAGTATCAGTCTGCATGCTGGGATTCTCACTTTATTGACTTGAACATAAGTGCGTGTTAACTGTTAAACAGCAGCTGAGGTCTTACCATAGGTTTATCTACTATTCTCATCAGTGGTTGTGATATCATGATAGGGGAAGGCATTTACAAGCACCCAGGTGATTTAGGAACATATGCTCCATTGTGTTTATCTTTGCTCAGTCCTCATCTAAATGTTTTTGAAAATACTGTTTAGTTATGCTACAGGAAAAAAAAATGGGATAGAAATAGTAAATAAAAAGAAGGCCAACTAAAACCCCCAAATAAGCTAATATTCAAAAAAATGAAGTAGCAAGTTTTTAAAAGTCTTTGATGAAGAGGCTGAATAACTGCTTTGCAGGAGTCAATGTAGATACTTAAGGATACTAAGGAATTAGCTTAGGAATTACCTTTCATTTACTGAGAGAATGGATTAAAATTGCAAATCTTACACCAATATTTTTAGTCTATGTTACTGTGTCAAATAGCCTATTTAATAATTTAGCTTTCTTGCTTCTCAGTGAAAAAGAGACATTTCCTGAGAGGATAAAGGGTGATAAAGTTTCAGTGTACAGAGTGGTCAGTATCAGAGGAAATTAGTAGCTCTGAGAAAATAGGCAGGTATTTCATTATTTATCTACACCTAGTTTCTGACAAGGCAAAGTCATACGCTTTCATCTCTGTTGTTCATCTTTTCCTGAAGGTTAAGCATATGATCTTTAAATCTTCAGACTCTGTGAGAGAGGACAATTTAGATTAAACTATGAAGGAAATAAACTAGTTTATATTTGCCACATTTCTAACAGGACAAATTGCTCAAAGTGGCTTGTGCAATTTTTGCCCTAATTTTTGAATCTTACTGAATGTACTTATCCCACCAAATCAAATTAATAAGTTTTTCTTGAACTTTACTCCCTACCTTGTGGGCTGGAATAATACCACATTCATACAAATAAATTGTCTATCTTTGCATTGGCACTGGATAGATTTTTTACCAAGATTACTCTTTGGAACAAGTAGAAATCCACATGAGGAGCCTCAGAGCAAAAGTAACTATTAACCACATAGCTGACATGCTGTGTAACAACAGTGGTGTCTCTCAATGGGGACATTTCAGAAAGCTCTAGGCTACCTCACCCCTCCTGCATATTAAGCACATATGCATGAGGACTTAGTGCAGAGAAAATAGTGCTCTTTAAATTCATACCTTACCTTTCTTCATGGTAATTGTCTCTGCATATTTCTGTATGCAGAGTCAAATTTTACTTCTTTGCTATGTAGTCCCATAGCAGGCTTGTGTCAGCTTCAAGTTAAATGACTGATACTGAAGACAGTTACCTTGATGGAAGGAGATAAATGTAATCTGAACCTAGGCTAAAAATATAATTAATGAGAATGGAATTGCTGCCTCAAAAACACTTGTCATGTATATTTTCTGTAAATATTACTTCCACTGAACCAGTGAATTGTGATGATTTAAGGTCTTGAAGAAGAGGATCTTGGCGGGGCCAGAGGATGGACGCTGGAGCATGAAAGGGAAAGAAGAGAAAACAGATCCTGAATGAATTAAAAATAAGCATGTTATTCTGGAGAGGTTTTGAATATCCCTGCAGACTTCTTTTTCTTTATCTCACTTATCTTGAAGTTGTGTAATTTATTGGTTGTGTAAGCATTGTTTGGAAATAAATCACTGCATGAGAACAAACCCCAGATACCAATCTGTCCAGGATTTGCACTATGGAGTATGTTGATGTATGTGTACATGCATACACACATATATAATGGTCTACAGATGCTTAGCTTAGCTTTTGTTTTTGTTTGGTTTTAGCAGTTCCTTGTATATCGGCAAGAATCTAGGAACATAAAGTGAAGAGAGATTTTCAGAGGAAAGCACCACAAATTCTCACTGACTTTCAATGGGAGCTGTCTGTCTTACCTTTCTCAATGACTAAAAATCTTTCTGCAATGTATACAGCTATGTAATCTATTCAGTGTCCTCCCCATATTGGCTACTTGGAATATTATAATTCCAAGACATTGCACTAATGCAATAAGAAAGGTGGGGGTTTTGTGGTTGTTCTTTTTAATTTATCAAAAGATTTGTAAGTCTGATACTGATTTAGAGTATATGCAAGATCTCACAGGTACAAGGCCACTATGTACTGCAGATTTTTTCCCATGGATAGTACAATAAATGTTTCTTCACTACCTTGTCTCATACTTTACCCTCAGAGGCTCTGTCATGCTTTAACCCCAGCCAGCAACTAAGCCCCACACAGGCGCTCACTCACTCCCCCACAGTGGGATGGGGGAGAGAATCGGAAGGGTAAAACTTGTGGGTTGAGATAAAGACAGTTTAATAGGCAAAGCAAAAGCCACACACGCAAGCAAAGCAAAACAAGGAATTCATTCACTACTTCCAATCGGCAGGCAAGTGTTCAGCCATCTCCCGGAAAGCCAGGCCCCATCA
>NW_009206394.1:8876-10020 GCF_000690835.1 Fulmarus glacialis | reverse complement strand
CCTACACCTCTTCATCCGAAATTCCTTCTGGAATGAAAAATACCCACCTTGCTCTTTGAGTTATGAATGTACTGTGTGCTGAGAAAAAAACCACCGCATCATGAACTTTTGAAGGGAAGATTAGTTCTTCATTAAGTTTGTTCCGAACATAAAGAACAACAGGATGTCAATCCCCTGCTGAAGTCCCCAGACACTACCACGAAACCGAAAATGCTTCAATAAAACAAAAATTACTGAGACGAGAAGGTGAAATTTACTGCCCTGCAATATATTAGTTTTAGACAACATGATCTGACAGATCTTCTCTACTTACTTTTTAAAAATCAATGAATAAGAAATGTTTTTGTAAAGGTAACTATTTTAACTGTATCTGTATCAAGGAGTCATCATAAGCAAATTAGTGATAGATTCATAATTATGTCAGATCCCCAAGACGTTTGCTCTTTTCGTTCACTATTATATTTTAAAGTGACAGTATTTTGTGTTATTAAATTGGCATTATACTCTAATAGTCACACTAGTACTTCTTTCTTATCACTGGAAAAATTGACTACTTAGGCACTGAGAGACGAGTTCTCTGAGTTTATACTATAGTCTTAAAATAGTTCGAACAGTTTATTTCCACTAGGTGGAGCATTGTTATCACAGCAGATTTTTTTTAAGGTAAAAAGAGGATTTTGAAGTCAAGGAAGAGGAAAAAGAGATTGAGCTGGAAAATTTGGATCCAGATCTAGATAAGTTTTTGTGAAGTGTGCGAGGGGTAAAGTATGCAACTTCCAGTATTCCAGCTTGATTGGTCTGCTTCCTTATCTTCTGAATTCTGTCTCCCTAGTTCATCATTATCCTTCCAGACTGTGATTGAAAAAGTGAATATTTTAAGGCAAAAGACATGGGGTTCTGAGGCTTTTTAGCGTTTCTAGGAAAAAAAAAAAAACCAAACAAGATGGCTGCTATGGTGCAGATTTCTGTGTCTAAAGGATGGGTTGGCAAGAATTGAAATTAGGATGTTTTAGGACACTACATTTAATAACTAGCTTTGTAAAGACATCATGAATTATATGCCATATTGGTTGTAACAGACTCCAAAGGGAGTAAAATTCAAAGCTACAAATTCACTGCTGAGAGGTGCCTTTTTTGAAACGTG
>NW_009206394.1:0-8862 GCF_000690835.1 Fulmarus glacialis | reverse complement strand
AGAGTAAGGGTAGCTTACAGAAGAGCAGCCTGGCTGAGGCTTCTCAGTTAGTCCAAGCTGTGGGAATTCAGAGCCTTAAGAGATCACTATTAACTTTAACTGCACTCAGAAGCACAAAAGCGCTAAGACAATTGCAACAAATGCATGGCAAAACACTGATGCTAATTCAATTACAGCAAGAATTGTGTATGGATATTCATGGCTTTCACTGTTGACATGTCCTCTTGTGTTTTCAACACTACTCTTAGCTGAAATCAGCTAAATATGCGTGGTGGATCAGCTGTTTCTATTGTGTCTGCAATGGAGCTTGTATCCCCAAGAAAGCCTTGTGTAGGCTTGTACATTTCCTTGTCACTTTTTCTTAATTGGTTGTTTTCTTCTTAATTGTTAGCCAAGTATACAAGAGTTAAAGCACTTTGCAGATGCGTATGACTATTTTGGTGCATTGAACTTAACACATTGTCCAGGTACGAATGGGTCCGCAGTGCTGTAGTTGGGTCACTGTAGAATTTCCAAAGGGATGAACTTGGCCACACAGGGATTTTCAGTTTCCAGTAATTTCAATCAGAAATGGCACCTGCAGCAGAAGAGCAATCAAGAGCAGTTGTTTTGTGTTGTGTTGTTAAATAAGCCATTTTGCATGCAGCAGCTGGTGACAGGTAAGCTGTCACAGCTGAAGCAGGCTGTGTCTGCTCAGCAAAGTAGACAAAAATTTCTGCTTGCTAATACTGTGCATATGTATCCATGCATCTACACTGCATTAAAAAATCTGTTTGCAAATATATGCAAATTAGCTTGAAGCTAGTTAGTTCAGGTATCAATGGCAGTATGGACCTCAGCCTTGGCTAGCTGTCCAAGAATGAACGCACTGTGTTACTGAGATGCATCTGAAGGCCTGAGCTGATAGAGCACTGAAGGCTTTCCTCCTTTGACCTTGTGGCTTTCTGACTCCATCTGAAGGCATGATTTATTCTAATGTCCATTAGAGAATACTTTGGCATGTTTATAATATCCTAGATGTTTGATGTAGAGTCCAGTGTTAAAACTAGGTGAGTATCCTTTTGTAACTGGATGTGTATGGATCTTCTTAGGGTAAAAGAATAGTAATGAAATGGTAAAGTGAACATGGACAGAGGTGTAATAATTTGTAAACTCAAGCAAAATAATTTATTAATTACATTTCTCCTGTACATTCTTGTGTCAGTGGAAAAGAAAAATATGTTTAACAACTTGAGTACTGCTTCAAGTAAGTCTTAGAACAGGCAACTTACACCTGCATTACGACCCTATGCACAATGCAGGTCTACTCTGAGGAATGACTGACTAGATTGTCGGTACTTTAAATATAACTTTTTAAAAGACAGCTATGTCATCAAACAGGTGTCAAAATGGTAGATACCAGCCAAAGTTATGTTATTGGACTCCATGTGCTTTTCTGAGATATTCATTTCTACAATTTACCTGACAGCCTAGCATAATGGAAGACTATTAAAAAGGAGAGCAAAATTTTCAAATCGTGTCTTCAGTTATGGCTTTGTAACTCTCCTAAATTGTCCTAAATTGCAGAAAAATATGTATTATATATTGTGTAAGTAGTAGCTGAAAAAAATGTACTAGGTATAGATTGATTAATGTTTTGCTGGATGAGAGAAGCCCAATGTGAAGAAGCTTTTCTGCAATTATCCACAGAATAAAAAGGTTGAGAATACTCAGCACTCCAGAAGCTTGTTTGGTCCCCCCGGCTTTCAAATCAATCATGTTATTAAATCAATAATATAATTTTTCTTTGTGTGAGACCTAATGAATAACACATAGTAGGTTAAAGAAAACACTCCAGTTTCTGTAGTCAGTTGGGTTCCTGTTTGTATAGTGTTTTGCTCATTATATAATGGTGATTGAGAGCCATTTTGTTTTATGACTTGGAATACAATTAAATCAATAAAATGTTTATGGACATTGTTAAAAGAGTGCAGTACCTTCCACCTATCAAAATATAACTGACAAGTTAAAAGTTAAAAGTGTGAAGGATACACAATACACTGTCATTTATTTTTGTCTGTGCCATTTCTAAATGTGTCTTAGAATGTGTGAAGTCTGTGTGATCTATCTGTTAGCAGGACAAAGAGAAAGACAAACCATATGTTAATTTATATCATAAAGATACCATATAAGAAACTGCATCAAAATATAGTCTAAAGAGGTTAAGTCAAACCCAGTTTTCACACTGGATTTGTACTGATCAAGTACAAATTTTACTGTATGAGATTGAAAGATTACATGGGGCTGCTAAAAAGGGTTAGGTGTTATAGTTTAGGGGGACCATAACAGTCTTTCTTGGCTTTGAAATATATGACTCTATAGGCTATTTTAGGTGCTATTGAGTATTGTCTATGGGACAAGAACAGTGGTGGGGTTTTTTTTTGCTATCCTTGGCTCTAAGAGTGCCCTGTTCCATCCTAGCTCCATGCTGGGAGGAAAAATTCACTTGTATGTCCAGCTTCTCTCAAAGAGACGTGAACTAGAACAAGTGCACAAACAAGAATGGAAATATGTTGCTCCAGTAGATCCTCTCCTGGGTATGATGAGAACATCAGTATTTCAGGATACCCCAGAATCTGGGGACTGAGTCATCACTACCATTTTCCCTTTTTCTTCACTCATCGTTTACATAGATTTATTTGTAGCTTGTATTTCCCTTTCTAGCAAGAAAGTTATTTAATCAAAGCCTTTTTCATTTTTGAAATTCTGGGCATTTAATTTCAGAATTTTCATTCTCAAGTCCTTTACTTTTCTATTTTCCCCTTTACCTTAATCTTGATCAGGACTGTTTTCAGCTTTGAAGAGATGACTGCTTCAAAGAGCAGGGAACAGCTTATTTCCCTCTGTGCCACCGGTCAGGGGTCCCATTTCTCTGGCATGTAAAGGGAATGGCTGACAAAGAAGCAGAAGTTTTCCACCGGGTACCTCTGAGGCTAGGTGATGAGATGGTCAGAGAAGAGTCTTTCCATCTTTATGCCTAAAACATGGGAGCATCTTGTGTGGCTTTTCTTTACCTTTTCTTTTGGGGAAAAGAAAGGTTTTTCCTGCTCTTCTCTTGATGTCTACTAAAGCACAGAGAGCTTCATTCAGTAGCATAGAGGTAGCATCAATGGTGAAAGTAACATTTTTTTTTTTTTTTGTGGAGTCAGAAACACAAAACTTAAAGAGTATCACTCCACTTACCTATGGTTGTAAGTCAGCAGAGGGCAGCAGTACGCATGCCCACTAACCAGTTATTACACTATAACATACCACTGATGTCTTAAAACAGATGGCTTGCTATATTTATGATAACATTTATTACAGGACATAGAGTTCATCACGCTGGAACAAACCATTTAGTTCATCTTGTCCGGTAAGCAGTTGACAGTGGCAGTGAATAACTGATGTCTCAGAGCAAGCATAAAAATAAACAAGATGCACTCAGCCAATTGTGCAGTGCCAAACCTCTGCAGGCGATTAGCTAACACCCTCAAGCATGAAATCTGATTACCTTATTATCATCTTAGCTTGCATAGGCATGGATTCTTAGTAATGCTATTTGTTATCCACTCCTCTTTAGAAGGTAACTCTAGTGTTTGCCTCAATGAGTTCCTGTGGCAATGATTTTCACAAACATATTATGCAAACTTTTTTCCTTTTGATCGGTCTTGTTAACTGAATTTCAACAGCAGAAACATATGTTCATATCAAAAATATAATAGCTGATACTTGAATAGATACTTAGTTTAAATACATTTTTAGACTGAAAATTTAGTCAAACCCTAATTAAAAGTCATAACATGATGAGTTTTCCTTAGTAATCATGATCTTAAAAATAACAGACGTTCTTTTTCAAAAGAGGGAGAAAGAGCTTTTCTCCATGTCCTACAAGGACCAAAACTCATGCTACTTTTAAAATGAATCCTGACATTCTCATGTAGTCACATGGAACTGAGAGCTGGGGTTTTAAGATAATGATGAAACAGGGCGAGACTTGCAAAATTCTGCAAGTTGATAACAGTAGGTTTATAATAGCTACATAAAAGGGAGCCCATCCTAAGCTACAATGCCCTTGACAAACTTGCATACATTTAGTAGTCCTAAGTAGGCTCGATCAATTAACTACTGACAGTCTTACCAAAGCAAATATGACAAATACTTAACAAGACTTGCAATCTGAACAGCTATAGTCTCTTGACTTCAATTCCTTCCCTCCTCCCCTTTGCAAGCAAGATGGGAGAAAAGATACGCCTTGAAGAACAGCTTAAAAGAAACTGAGACTTCTGTGTAGTCAAACTTCTTATATTACTGTTGATGAAATTTGCATATTAGGACTTCAAAGAACAGGATTGATTGTCTGCCCTTTGGCCATTTTGTTGGAGTATAACCATGACTCACCACTCCCCACTCCAAATCACCCATGGTCTGCTATGAGTTTGGAATCACGCATGGTTAATTACTCTTTTCACAGGTTTCCATATGCTGTATATTCTCCTTTAAATGCCAGTGAAATAGCACTTTACTGTGGATTTTACTGTACTGCATAAATCTGGCATCATTTTCTGCTGTAAAGAAGAAAGGAAGTGTCAGATGTCAGATTGCATATAATGTCATAAAAGGTCCATGCAGAAAAGGCAACAGTGAGTTAAGCATCTGGTTATAAAAATCTGCCTTTTTATTTTTTGTTTCCTTTTTTTTTTTCCTTTTTTTTCCTTTTGGTTTTCCATGGATGCACTGCTAAGACAGTTCAGAAAATAGGTATGAGAATGAAATAGGAAGGTCTATTTGAATTGCACAGGGAGAGAGAGCATCAGCATGCTGAAATGAAATCTTCCCCTCTTTGTACCTGTACTTCACAGCAAAAAGTGAAGCTGACAAAAACAGTGTTTGCAATATCCCAGAAATAATGGAGATACTCCCAGATGACAAGCTGAGGCACATTAAAGAAAAGGAGAAGATGAACAGTACATGTCCCTGTTTTACCTTCTATACATCACTACTTTCAGCAGCACAAATATCAGAAAAGCAGGCAGACTTGTTGCTTATTCTTCTACTGCTCCCAGGACCGTATGTATTTCACATTAAACAGTTGTGGATTAAACACAAAAGCAGTCCTGCGTGCTGGAGACTTTCACCTGTGTGAAAGGTTCTGGGATATGGAGTCATATGCTCCTTTTCTCACCTTGCCACAGTGAATATTGTGTTGTCTTCTGCATATTCAGCTGTTTGGACCTGTACTTTGCTGTTTGTATGTACTTTTTTATGGTTTGTATGTACTTTTTTGTAGTTGTGAGAGCACACATTTCTGGGAAAACATAGCTTCCTAATGTCCACAGGGTAACTCCACACTGCTGTCTGTCATTATTTGCTATACGTATATTGTCTGATTTGGTCCCCTTACAGCCTGACAGGTAGTAGTGTTACATCTGTTGCGACAGTAAAATTCCAGCATGAAGTCTCGGTTTCTACAGAGTTTTGTCAGCTACATACATAAATACTTTGTCCTTTGATCTTTGCCACTCTGCCTCATATTATAAAGTTAATTTCTATAGTCTTTCCCTGGAATTGTTTTGATTCTTTGGGGGGTAGTGGGGAGGGGTATTGTTGGGTTTTGTTTTGTTTTTTTTTTTGCGGGGGTAGCCTTTCCAGGAACATAGAAATTGAGGCTCCAGTACCATTAGGATCTTTCCCATTAAATTTCAGGTCAGATGCTGCTGGCTGGAAGGATATTTCAGGACCTTGGATTTACACATAGGTCATATTTTCGCTTGTCTAGTCACTGCTGGTTTCATTCTGGACGAACTAATGGATAAAATGACCAGACTTCTGGTATTTCCAGCAGTAGGCTCATTTCTCTGTTTCATTTGTTACTCCCCTTCAGAGCCTGCTGAATCACAACCAGGGTGCTGTCTGTTCCTCTTCACTGGAAACCTGCCTATCTCAGACTCTGGTTGCTATGGAGTTATTACATCTGGAGATGTCTGACTTCCTTGGTCACCTCTACCTGTGGCATTCCATTCTCGTGTTCATGCCTTTGCTCTCAGCACTGTGACCTGGAACCCGCTGTCCCAGCTCCTTGGTACTGTTCCTTTCCAGCTTATGGATCCATTCCATTTCACCTTTTAGTGTAATGGCTTTGTTAAGCAGCACTCAGCTGCGTTAGGCTGCAGAACAGCTGTTACAAGGGGACCCTGTCTGAAAGAGATGTGCATTCCTCAGGAGATGAGGCCATGCATTTCTAAACAAGTAAGGATTTATATAGAAATAGAAGTTTGTTTAAAAAATACTGGGATTTTTTTCTTTTTTTCTTTTAGTGATTGGACTTTAGATGGAACAAACAGAGAAATAGGAAGGACATAACACACAATACAGAAAAATAAGTGGGAACAAAGGGAGTGATTTGAGAAGAAAATTGAAAGCTTAGTTTTTCAGTTCTGTGACTTTGGTAATTGTCTTCGAGAATGTGAATGCATTTGATTTCTTCTGACAGAATGAGATTTCTTTTTAATAAAATTTACACCATGAAAAAAATCTTTTTTTTTTTTTTTTAAAGAATGACTCTTCAATACTTCAATTTATGCCTCGCACACCAGATAGTCTCATCTTTCCATTGTATTTCATACTTGTGCTGAATGGTTTTAATTTGCTAGCTTGCTACTGTAAATGGAATTCATTAATCTGAGACAAAAGTAATTATAACAAAGAACATAAAATATCAGATTATTAAGATGATATCTTTCTCTGTCGAGATGGGTTACTTCAATCCATTCATCATCTCATAGAAACACTAAGTTACTTTAGAAGGAATGTGTCCTGAATTTAAATCCGAGGACATATATGAGTATGTCTTGTACTTAAGAAGAAGAAGTGCTCAGGAATGATACCTGCAGTACACCTGATATATTAAAGGCTGATTGTTAAAAGTCTGGATATTTCACTTCTGTTTTAAAACGTAAGTCTCACATTGAATCAAACTTGACAAAAGTGAATTTTACCCCTGTCCAGAGTGCCAAAATGAAGCATGAATGATGTAAGGATATTCAATAAGTTGTGGTAGCAACTGTTTTCAGTGTGAGGAATGATCAGTATTTCAACCTCTACCTTCCAGTGAATGGGGGGTATTTCCTCCACGGTCCAGGAGTGCCCAGGGACTACCTGATTTCTTTGCATTGCCTCAAAACTGGGCAGTGGAGCCCACTTCACTTTCCCTTCATTTCTTGAGTGTCATGGAAGCAATCTTTTCAACCACCCTGCTCTTGTCACTGCCAGAGCAAGGAGACAGAGCTCAGCAATGCAGAGAGCCAGCTTTGTTTCCCCGGGACAAGATGGGTCCGTCTTGGAGCTGGCTAGCGTTGCCTCTGTTGGACACAGGGAAAACTTCTAGCAGTTTCTCACAGAAGCCGCCCCTGTGGTCCCACCCTGCTACCAAAACCTTGCCACGCAAACCCATGCAAATACACACCAGTGCATAGAGCTACACATTGAACAACTCGTAAGAAAACTGTACTCGAGATGGACCATTTAAAACATTTTCTTTAGATTAAAATTTATTAATCTAAAACAAATTATTTACTCACTTTCAATCAGTAAAAAATGAAAACCTCCCAGGAATTTCCATAGAGAAATTTCAATTTAGAAAAGTCTTCATTTACTATTCCATACCTAAGTGCAATTTATTTTTCAGCTTGTAGATGTCATAGTACCTCATTATAAAAACAAAATAAAATTGAAAACTGTGGTTGAAACTGTGGTGCTGTATTTTTATGGAACGTATTGAAGAGAGGAAGGAACCTCTGTCCATCTCTGGCATCAGATTCTGTTCTGTGCTGGATGTCAGTAGAATTACACTGGTACTCGTGGGTGAAAAGGAGGCAAATGTCAAGCTGAGGGGACTTTAGGGACAGGAGAGCACAGTGCATCAGAAATTGTGGTCTAAATATCCTGTGGACCAGCAACATTCTTGCCAAAGCAAAGGCCAAGATTCTTCTTTTATTTACTTCCATGCATAATCACAAACTGCAATAAGTCTCTACAGGATTTTCTGAGGACAATGTCTGTCCCAATTTGCTTAGCAAAGGGATGGTTGTTAATTTTGCTGGAAAATACTTTTAACT
Source organism: Fulmarus glacialis (assembly GCF_000690835.1). Classification (NCBI taxonomy): domain Eukaryota; kingdom Metazoa; phylum Chordata; class Aves; order Procellariiformes; family Procellariidae; genus Fulmarus; species Fulmarus glacialis. The sequence continues at coordinate 727 of NW_009206394.1, read as the reverse complement.
TCAGCCCATCAACTAGAACAAAAGCCACTATCTAAGCTGACTACCAAAGTTTGAATCACTATTACATGTAATATAAAGTTACACTGTGTTAATGAAATACATCTTTAAAATTAGCAATAAAATATGTTTTCTTTTAGTCTTTCTGTCACACATACATTTCTTATGGAAAAAAAGAAAAAAGAAAGATAAGATTTTGGCTGAGGAACCTTCATTTGTTACTGTGATTATTTTGAGAACAAGGGGGGGGGTGTTAATTATTTTTTTAGCTGCACAGTCTGAGAAACTTAAATTTCCCATTTGGTGCTTTTCTTATTTATCACTTTTGGGTGATAATTTACCACATAACTCATCTGTTGGCAGGGCCCCAGGAGTCAGGTATCCTCACTGACTTAGTGTACAACTGTTTCTATTTCCACAAACCTAGAGACAGGAAGAATGTACTTCGAGTGCTATAAATGATGAATGATACCTAAATTTGTTCAGAAAAATCCTTTCTGAAATTCTAAAGTTATGAAATTAACACCTTATTTCACCTTCCCACACAAATCCCCAGCAAAGACATTGAAAAGACTGGAAAGATTGATGCCTAACTTAAATGGGCTGGCCAAAGCTTACATGCCTGTCTCTATATTTAATAATTTTTAAAGAAGTTTTTAGTCTGTTGAGGTCAGTAGAAAGATACCCATGTATACCCGGGACAGGTGCCCGGGTGCCGGCAGCGGCAGCA